>NC_088883.1:33649353-33651975 GCF_032884065.1 Artemia franciscana
GCTCAGGATAAGTTAAACTTCCTCTATTGGCTGCACCACCAGAGCCATTGAAGACTTTCCTTACTGGAACTACGTCAGAATCTAAGCGATTTTTTGTCAAAAATCAGACAATACAACTCATGTTTCCAAATGACGTCGTTTGAGCCCAAATCGAAAATCCAGATCAATTTATGTCTACTTTCAAAGTAAAAGGGCAAATTTATCATAAAGCAGGGTCCCTTCTACCATTCTCAGGCGAGAATCATAAATTTTACAATTGTACTTCATCAGTGATAGAAATTCTGAATTGAATGCACGTTGCGAAATTTCTCCCAACGTTGAAAGGACAATCGTTTCCCAATTGCAACATCTTTTCCACGAAAATAATAATTTAGTGCGTCTGTTCAAAACAGCCATCGATTTGATGCCTACTTATACTCATAAAATTGTTATTTCCGCTGACAAAACGCCTCCTGGCCAACATGTGCGTAGATACAATGCTCCGACTATCGACGAAGTGGCAATCGTTATGGTCGGTGATCAGTTTTTACCTCGAGATATTATTCTACATAAGCGAAACGCTCAGTTGTTAAGAATTGCTGAAACTCATCGATGCTACGATGCCCTACAATATCCTATCATTTTTTGGGATGGAGCCGACGGCTATCACTTTAATATTAAATTGATGAATCCAGCCACTAACAAAGAAATGAATAAGAAATGCAGTGCAATGCATTATTATTCCTATAGACTAATGATTCGGCAGGATGAAGAAAATTATATTTTAAAATGCCGTGAATTGTTTCACCAATTTGTCGTGGATATGTACGCTAAAATTGAATCAGAACGTTTGCTATATATCCGCCTGAATCAGACCAAGCTCCGCTCTGAACAATACATTCATTTGCGAGATGCAGTTATAAATGACGGTTATACCACAAACGTTGGAAGATTAACAATTTTACCTTCGTCATATGCTGGCAGTCCCCGTCATATGCATGAATATGCACAAGATGCTATTGCGTATGTTCGTCTCTATGGTCGTCCAGATTTATTTATTACATTTACATGTATCAATCTTGGGACGAGATACTGCAGCTTTTACTTCAAGGACAATCGGCGGTTCATAGGCATGACATTACGGCACGTGTCTTCCGGCAAAAGTTGAAATCACTGATAACTACCTTGTAAAACATGAAGTGTTTGGGTCAGTGCGATGCTGGATGTACTCAGTGGAATGCAAAAACGAGGTTTGCCACACGCACATATACTAATCTGGCTACATAAGAAAATTACTTCAAACGAATTGATGATGGATTTCCGCTGAAATACCTGATAAAAATGTCGATAAGGGGTTACATGATATTATTGTAAAAAATATGATACATGGACCTTGCGGTGCACTGAACGAAATTCACCATGCATGGCCAAAAGAAGGTGCACAAAGCAATATCCTCGACTTTTAGTACCCAAAACAATTACTGGCAATGATGGTTACCCACAATATAGAAGAAGATCTACTGAATATGGCGGTAAAACAGCAATAATAAAGAAGCGTAACGGTACCACCATCGAAGTAGATAACCAGTGGGTTGTTCCATATTCCCCATTATTATCAAAAACATTTAATGCACACATAAACGTTGAATACTGTAACTCCATAAAGGCAATCAAATACATATGTAAATACGTCAACAAAGGCAGTGACATGGCAGTTTTGGCATGCAGTCCGAAATCAAAGATTTCGATGAAATCGTAGAATATCAGCTGGAAGATACATAAGCAGTAATGAAGCTGTTTGGTGAATTCTTTCATTTCCGATACATGACGTAGTCCAGCTGTTGTTCACCTTAGCGGTACATTTACAGAATGGTCAACGTGTTTATTTCACGGAAACCAACGTGCAACAAAGAGTCCTGAATCCACCGGATACAACATTAACAGCTTTTTTTTCGCTTTGCAAAAATGATTCTTTTGCAAAAAAACTGCTGTATACTGAAGTGCCTTCGTATTACACGTGGAATACTAAAATAAAGTATTTGAACGTCGAAAACAGGGTAAGTCAGTCGACGGCCAACCTACCATCTTCAAAGATACCACGATAGGAAGACTCTACACCGTTCACCCCAATCAACATGAATGCTTCTTTCTACCCCTGCTTTTGGTGAATATACCCGGTCCGACATCCTTTGAGTATTTGAGGACTGTAAATGGTACTATACATGACACTTACCGTAGTGCATGCCAAGCTCTGAATTTATTGGAGAATGACCAACACTGGGATAACTGCATCAATGAGGCGTGCGAAACGTCAACCACAAGTCAAATTCGTGCATTGTTTGGCATCATTTTAACAACTTGCTCTCCATCAGCTCCTACAGATTTATGGGAAAAATATAAGTCAAAAATGTCCGAAGATATACTTCATCGAAACAGTTAGAAACGTCAGACATGACTTTTGATTTTACATCAGAAATTTATAACTACACTTTAGTTGTTATAGAAGATTTGTGCATAAGTATGGCAAACAACCTCTTCAGGATTTGGGAATGCCTTCACCTAACCGTATCGCTGCTGTTTCGACATGTGTAGAATTGGATCGTGAACAAAGTTAGAGTACGAGTGATCTATTGTCGTATGTAC
>NC_088883.1:33652075-33718791 GCF_032884065.1 Artemia franciscana
GTTAGTTGTCGTCATTTTGTTATGACGGTGACGTCACTAAAGGTATTTAAGACATGCGTTCACGGAAAAATGTAAAATGACTGTAAAACTGTAAAATGACTGATGAACCTACAATGGCAACAGCCGAGGAAGATGCTCAAAGAGTCTATGCCAAACAACTTTCTGCTAATAGAGAAAGTAAGAAAAGAAAGCGTGCCGAGGAATCAAAAGAACAGCAAGAAAACAGGCTTGAGGCTGATAGAGAAAGAAAGAACAGAAAACGTGCCGAGGAACTACCAGAGCAATGCGAAACCAGACTTGCTGCTAAAAGAGAAAGTGAAAAAAGAAGGCGTGCCGAGGAACTACCAGAACAATATGAAACCAGACTTGCTGCTAAAAGAGAAAGTGAAAAAAGGAGGCATGCCGAGGAACTACCAGAGCAACATGAAACCAGACCTGCTGCTAAAAGAGAAATTGAAAAAAGAAGGCGTGCCGAGGAACTAACAGAGCAACCTGAAACCAGACTTGCTGCTAAAAGAGAAATTGAAAAAAGAAGGCGTGCCGAGGAATCAAAAGAACAGCAAGAAATCAGGCTTGCTGCTGATAGAGAAAGTAAGAAAAGAAAGCGTGCCGAGGAATCAGAGCAACCTGAAAGTTATCGCCTGGCATTCAGGTACAGCCCAGTCGATGATTATAGCTTGAGTAGATGTGTTCAAATCGGGACTATGTCTAAAATTTGTCCATATTGCAAGGCCTTGAAATTCAATGGTGAAACAATGGGAATGTGTTGCGCCTCAGGAAAAGTTAAACTTCCTCTATTGGCTGCACCACCAGAGCCATTGAAGACTTTCCTTACTGGAACTACGTCAGAATCTAAGTGTTTAATTTTCAAAAATCAGAAAATATAACTCATGTTTCCAAATGACGTCGTTTGGAGCCCAATTCGAAAATCCAGATCACTTTATGTCTATTTTCAAAGTAAAAAGGCAAATTTATCATAGAGCAGGGTCCCTTCTACCATTCTCAGGCGAGAATCATAAATTTTTACAATTGTACTTCATCAGTGATAGAAATTCTGAATTGAATGCACGTTGCGAAATTTATCCCGACGTTGAAAGGACAATCGTTTCCCAATTGCAACATTTTTTCCACGAAAATAATAATTTGGTGCGTCTGTTCAAAACAGCCATCAGTTTGATGCCTACTGATACGCATAAAATTGTTATTTCCGCTGACAAAACGCCTCCTGGCCAACATGTGCGTAGATACAATGCTCCAACTATCGACGAAGTGGCAATCGTTATGGTGGGTGATCAGTTTTTATCTTGAGATATTATTCTTCATAAGCGAAACGCTCAGTTGTTAAGAATTGCTGAAACTCATCGATGCTACAATGCCCTAGAATATCCTATCATTTTTTGGGATGGAGCCGACGGCTATCACTTTAATATTAAATTGATTAATCCAGCCACTAACAAAGAAATGAATAAGAAATGCAGTGCAATGCATTATTATTCCTATAGACTAATGATTTGGCAGGATGAGGAAAATTATATTTTAAAATGCCGTCAATTGTTTCACCAATACGTCGTTGATATGTATGCTAAAATTGAATCAGAACGTTTGCTATTTTACGCAGTTAATTTGTATTGTATCTATCTATCTATCTATCTATATAAAAACGAGTATATACAGACCGGGACACCGGGACACAAGGAATATAAATAACGCCAGGGACCCTCAAAGAGAAATCACAGACAATCTATTTATATGCACAGACAATGGGACAGCAAAGAATGCTGTATATTTGCAAGTTTTACGTAGAAAAAATATATATATATATATATATTCACAGGTGGGACATAGGGACACAACTACAATGGCGCGTAACTAATAAGGCGCGTAACAACTTACGCGCGCGGGGTGTGTGTGTGTTTGTGTCGATTGACGTCATTTTTGTCTGTCGACTGACGTCGTGAAGTTAGTTGTCGTCGTGTTTGTTATGACGATGACGTCATTAAAAGTATTTAAGACATTCGTTCACGGAAAAATGTTTAATTGTAGAATGACTGAAGAACCTACAATGGCAACAGCCGAGGAAGCTGCTCAAAGAGTTTATGCCAAAAAAATTGCTGCTGATAGAGAAAGTAAGCAAAGAAAGCGTGCCGAGGAATCACAAGAACAGCAAGAAAACAGGCTTGCGACTAATAGAGAAAGTAAGAAAAGAAAGCGTGCCGAGGAATCACAAGAACAGCAAGAAAACAGGCTTGCGGCTAAAGAACGCAAAACCACGCAGTTAGATGAAAATCCACCTGGACAGCGAGAGTCAAAACATATCAAAACTGAAATTGATAGCGATGATGATTGGGTTTGGGATTTTGACTTGGATAAGATCATCAATGCCTACCAGAATTAAGTTAAAAAAACAAAGATTCAGCGATATGTACTTCATAGTCACGCTGAAAAATAAAGAAGGAAAAGAAAACTGAAGAAAGAAAAAAGGTAAAAAATAAAAAAAAAACTAAAAAGAAAAAACACTCAAAGAGAAATTACAGACCGGGACACAAATGACGACCAAGACAGATGGAATATAAATGAAGACCGGGAACCTCAAAGAGAAATTACAGACTGGGACACCCGGACACAAATCACGACCGGGACACAGGGAATATAAATGACGACCGGGACCCACGGACACAACTACAACGGGGACGCTGGGGGCACAGGCGGGATATATAAATGACGACCGAGACACAGGGATTGTTCGAATAGAAATTACAGACCGGGACACAAATGACGACCGGGACACCAGGACACAAGTGACGACCGGGACACAGGGAATATAAATGACAACCGGGACACAGGGACACATCATTAGATTAATGAGGTATAGATCTGAATACGGATTGTTTTTCCCATGGACAATTATATGTTGCATGTTCAAGAGTCAGTAAACCTGACAATCTATTTATATGCACAGACAGTGGGACAGCGAAGAATGTTGTATATTCGTATGTTTTACGCAGTTAAATACATATATTTATATCTATCTCTATTCACAGGTGGGACACAAGGACACAACTACAATGGCGCGTAACGACTTACGCGTGCGGGGGGGGGTTGGGGGGCGCGAAGCACCCCACCAACTAGGTGTTAGGGTGGCGCGAAGCGCCACCCCTACAGCTAGTATATATATATATATATATATATATATATATATATATATATATATATATATATATATATATATATATATATATGTATGTATATATATATATATATATATATATATATATATATATATATATATATATATATATATATATATATATATATATATATATATATATACATATACATATATATATATATATATATATATATATATATATATATATATATATATATATATATATATATATATATATATATATATATATATATATATATATATATTCATATATATATATATATATATATATATATATATATATATATATATATATATATATATATATCATACATATATATATATATATATATATATATATATATATATATATATATATATATATATATATATATATATATATATATTCATATATATATAAATATATATATATATATATATATATATATATATATATATATATATATATATATATGAATATATATATATATATATATGAATATATATATATATATATATATATATATATATATATATATGAATATATATATATATATATATATATATATATATATATATATATATATATATATATATATTATATATATATATATATATATATATATATATATATATATATATATATATATATATATATATATATATATATATATATATATATATATATATATCTATATATATAAAAATAAGTTGTCTGTGGATCTGTGGATCTGTGGATCAGGTAACGTCATGTTTCGGCTGACGTCATGAAATTAGTTGCCATCATTTTTGCTTTGAAGGTGACGTCATTCAAGTTATATAAGACATATGTTCGCGTAGAATTCTATTAATGTTTAAGTTTACAATGACTGATGAAGATGCTCAAAGAGTCTATGCCAAAAAACTTGCTGCTGATAGAGAAAGTCAGAAAAGAAAGCGTGCCGAGGAACTACCAGAGCAACGCGAAAGCAGACTTGCTGCTAAAAGAGAAAGTGAAAAAAGAAGGCGTGCCGAGGAATCAAAAGACCAGCAGGGAAACAGGCTTGAGGCTGATAGAGAAAGAAAGAACAGAAAGCATGCCGAGGAACTACCAGAGCAACGCAGAAGCAGACTTGCTGCTAAAAGAGAAAGTGAAAAAAGAAGTCGTGCCGAGGAATCAAAAGACCAGCAGGGAAACAGGCTTTAGGCTGATAGAGAAAGAAAGAACAGAAAGCATGCCGAGGAACTACCAGAGCAACGCAGAAGCAGACTTGCTGCTAAAAGAGAAAGTGAAAAAAGAAGGCGTGCCGAGGAATCAAAAGACCAGCAGGGAAACAGGCTTGCTGCTGATAGAGAAAGAAAGAACAGAAAGCATGCCGAGGAACTACCAGAGCAACGCAGAAGCAGACTTGCTGCTAAAAGAGAAAGTGAAAAAAGAAGGCGTGCCGAGGAATCAAAAGACCAGCAGGGAAACAGGCTTGCTGCTGATAGAGAAAGTAAGAAAAGAAAGCGTGCCGAGGAATCAGAGCAATCTGAAAGTTATCGCCTGGCATTCAGGTACAACCCAGTCG
Organism: Artemia franciscana; assembly: GCF_032884065.1. Taxonomy (NCBI): domain Eukaryota; kingdom Metazoa; phylum Arthropoda; class Branchiopoda; order Anostraca; family Artemiidae; genus Artemia; species Artemia franciscana. The sequence continues at coordinate 33,656,795 of NC_088883.1, forward strand.
ATGATTATAGCTTGAGTAGATGTGTTCAAATCGGGACAATGTCTAAAATTTGTCCCTATTGCAAGGCCTTGAAATTCAATGGTGAAACAATGGGAATGTGTTGCGGCTCAGGAAAAGTTAAACTTCCTCTATTGGCTGCACCACCAGAGCCATTGAAGACTTTCCTTACTGGAACTACGTCAGAATCTAAGCGATTTTTTGTCAAAAATCAGACAATACAACTCATGTTTCCAAATGACGTCGTTTGGAGCCCAAATCGAAAATCCAGATCAATTTATGTCTACTTTCAAAGTAAAAGGGCAAATTTATCATAAAGCAGGGTCCCTTCTACCATTCTCAGGCGAGAATCATAAATTTTTACAATTGTACTTCATCAGTGATAGAAATTCTGAATTGAATGCACGTTGCGAAATTTCTCCCAACGTTGAAAGGACAATCGTTTCCCAATTGCAACATCTTTTCCACGAAAATAATAATTTAGTGCGTCTGTTCAAAACAGCCATCGATTTGATGCCTACTTATACTCATAAAATTGTTATTTCCGCTGACAAAACGCCTCCTGGCCAACATGTGCGTAGATACAATGCTCCGACTATCGACGAAGTGGCAATCGTTATGGTCGGTGATCAGTTTTTACCTCGAGATATTATTCTACATAAGCGAAACGCTCAGTTGTTAAGAATTGCTGAAACTCATCGATGCTACGATGCCCTACAATATCCTATCATTTTTTGGGATGGAGCCGACGGCTATCACTTTAATATTAAATTGATGAATCCAGCCACTAACAAAGAAATGAATAAGAAATGCAGTGCAATGCATTATTATTCCTATAGACTAATGATTCGGCAGGATGAAGAAAATTATATTTTAAAATGCCGTGAATTGTTTCACCAATTTGTCGTGGATATGTACGCTAAAATTGAATCAGAACGTTTGCTATATATCCGCCTGAATCAGACCAAGCTCCGCTCTGAACAATACATTCATTTGCGAGATGCAGTTATAAATGACGGTAATACCACAAACGTTGGAAGATTAACAATTTTACCTTCGTCATATGCTGGCAGTCCCCGTCATATGCATGAATATGCACAAGATGCTATTGCGTATGTTCGTCTCTATGGTCGTCCAGATTTATTTATTACATTTACATGTAATCAATCTTGGGACGAGATACTGCAGCTTTTACTTCAAGGACAATCGGCGGTTCATAGGCATGACATTACGGCACGTGTCTTCCGGCAAAAGTTGAAATCACTGATAAACTACCTTGTAAAACATGAAGTGTTTGGGTCAGTGCGATGCTGGATGTACTCAGTGGAATGGCAAAAACGAGGTTTGCCACACGCACATATACTAATCTGGCTACATAAGAAAATTACTTCAAACGAAATTGATGATGTGATTTCCGCTGAAATACCTGATAAAAATGTCGATAAGGGGTTACATGATATTATTGTAAAAAATATGATACATGGACCTTGCGGTGCACTGAACGAAAATTCACCATGCATGGCCAAAAGAAGGTGCACAAAGCAATATCCTCGACTTTTAGTACCCAAAACAATTACTGGCAATGATGGTTACCCACAATATAGAAGAAGATCTACTGAATATGGCGGTAAAACAGCAATAATAAAGAAGCGTAACGGTACCACCATCGAAGTAGATAACCAGTGGGTTGTTCCATATTCCCCTTTATTATCAAAAACATTTAATGCACACATAAACGTTGAATACTGTAACTCCATAAAGGCAATCAAATACATATGTAAATACGTCAACAAAGGCAGTGACATGGCAGTTTTTGGCTTGCAGTCCGAAATCAAAGATTTCGATGAAATCGTAGAATATCAGGCTGGAAGATACATAAGCAGTAATGAAGCTGTTTGGTGAATTCTTTCATTTCCGATACATGAACGTAGTCCAGCTGTTGTTCACTTAGCGGTACATTTACAGAATGGTCAACGTGTTTATTTCACGGAAACCAACGTGCAACAAAGAGTCCTGAATCCACCGGATACAACATTAACAGCTTTTTTTTCGCTTTGCAAAAATGATTCTTTTGCAAAAAAACTGCTGTATACTGAAGTGCCTTCGTATTACACGTGGAATACTAAAAATAAAGTATTTGAACGTCGAAAACAGGGTAAGTCAGTCGACGGCCAACCTACCATCTTCAAAGATACCACGATAGGAAGACTCTACACCGTTCACCCCAATCAACATGAATGCTTCTTTCTACCCCTGCTTTTGGTGAATGTACCCGGTCCGACATCCTTTGAGTATTTGAGGACTGTAAATGGTACTATACATGACACTTACCGTAGTGCATGCCAAGCTCTGAATTTATTGGAGAATGACCAACACTGGGATAACTGCATCAATGAGGCGTGCGAAACGTCAACCACAAGTCAAATTCGTGCATTGTTTGGCATCATTTTAACAACTTGCTCTCCATCAGCTCCTACAGATTTATGGGAAAAATATAAGTCAAAAATGTCCGAAGATATACTTCATCGAAAACAGTTAGAAACGTCAGACATGACTTTTGATTTTACATCAGAAATTTATAACTACACTTTAGTTGTTATAGAAGATTTGTGCATAAGTATGGCAAACAAACCTCTTCAGGATTTGGGAATGCCTTCACCTAACCGTATCGCTGCTGTTTCGACATGTGTAGAATTGGATCGTGAACAAAGTTAGAGTACGAGTGATCTATTGTCGTATGTACAAAATAACATTTCCAAGTTAATGTCGGAACAAAAAGACATTTATGATACGATAATGCATTGTGTCGATAACAACGTTGGAGAAATTTTCTTTTTGGATGCGCCAGGAGGTACTGGTAAAACGTTTGTGATAAAACTGATTCTGGCATCAATTCGATCAAAAATGATATAGCGTTGGCAATTGCGTCGTCCGGAATAGCCGCAACATTGCTGCCTGGTGGAAGAACTGCTCATTCCGCTTTGAAATTGCCTCTGAACTTGCATTCTACAGAAACTCCCACGTGCAAGATTTCCAAATCATCTGGGATGGGTAAAGTATTGCAGCAATGCAAACTTATTATTTGGGATGAGTGCACAATGGCACACAAAAAATCGCTCGAGGCTCTGGATCAATGCTTGAAAGATTTGCGAGGGAAGTCGAAACCCTTTGGCAGCACCTTAATATTGCTTGCGGGAGATTTCAGGCAAACATTACCTATAATACCTAGATCAACTCCTGCACACGAAATGAATGCTTGCCTGAAAAATTCTAATTTATGGGCACACGTAAAAACATTAAAATTAACTACAAATATGCGTGTCCGATTGCAAAACGATGACTCTGGTCAAACATTTTCAGATCAATTGCTGGCAATGGGAAACGGAAAGCTCCCAGTAGACTCAATTTCAGGACGTATACAACTACCTGCTGATTTCTGTAATTTAGTGACGTCCAAAAATGAATTGATTGAAAAAGTATTTCCGAATATTCTAAACAATTATAAAAATAATAAATGGCTAAGTGAAAGAGCGATTCTCGCACCCAAAAATATAGACGTCCACGAAATCAACAATATTGTTTAGACCAAGATTCAAGACCAGGCAGTCCTTTACAAGTCAGTCGACACAGTTTTGGAACCAAATGAAGCGGTTAATTATCCATCTGAATTTTTAAATTCCATAGATCTTTCAGGGTTTCCACCACACGTGCTACAACTAAAAATAGGCGTACCAATAATACTTTTAAGAAATATAAACCCACCAAAGCTTTGCAATGGCACTCGACTTGCCGTAAAAAAAACAATGGAAAACCTAATAGAGGCCACAATCCTGACAGGGTCTTTTGAGGGTGAGGCTGTTCTTATTCCTCGCATTCCCATGATTCCAACAGATCTGCCTTTTCAATTTAAAAGATTGCAATTCCCAATTCGATTAGCATTTGCAATCACCATTAACAAAGCTCAAGGTCAATCATTAGAAAAATGTGGTATTGATCTTAATACTGATTGTTTTTCCCATGGACAATTGTACGTTGCATGTTCGAGGGTCGGTAAACCTGACAATCTATTTATATGCAGCGAGAATTGGACAGCGAAGAATGTTGTATATTCGCAAGTTTTACGCAGTTAATTTGTATTTCGGAACCAAATGAAGCGGTTAATTATCCATCTGAATTTTTAAATTCCATAGATCCTTCAGGGTGTCCACCACACCTGCTACAACTAAAAATAGGCGTACCAATAATACTTTTAAGAAATATCAACCCACCAAAGCTTTGCAATGGCACGCGACTTGCCGTAAAAAAAAAAAACAATGGAAAACCTAATAGATGCCACAATCTTGACAGGGCCTTATGAGGGTGAGGCTGTTCTTATTCCTCGCATTCCCATGATTCCAACGGATCTGCTTTTTCAATTTAAAAGATTGCAATTCCCAATTCGATTAGCATTTGCAACCACCATCAACAAAGCTCAAGGGCAATCACTAGAAAAATGCGGTATAGATCTTAATACAGATTGCTTTACCAATGTACAATTGTATGTTGCATCTTTGAGGGTCGGTAAACCTGACAATCTATTTATACGCACAGACAATGGGACAGCGAAGACTGTTGTATATTCACAAGTTTTACGTAGTTAATTTGTATTGTATCTATCTATCTATCTATCTATATAAAAACGAGTTGTGTGTATGCATGTTTGTTTGTTTGTAAAAAGAGCGTTTGCATATGACGTCATTATTAGTACATACGGCTTTGTATATGGACAGACAATGGGAAAGCCAAGAATGTTGTATATTCGCAATTTTTACGTAGTTTGAAACACATATATAAATCTATCTATATTCACAGGTGGGACACAGGGACACAACTACAATGGCGCGTAACTAATATGGCGCGTAACGACTTACGCGCGCGGGGGGGCTTGGGGGGGCGCGAAGCGCCCCACCAACTAGGTGTTGGGGTGGCGCTTCGCGCCACCCCAACACCATCCCAACACCTAGTTGGTAGGGGTGCCTCGAACATGCAACGTACAATTGATCATGGGAAAAACAATCAGTATTAAGATCTATACCAGACTTTTCTAATGATTGACCTTGAGCTTTGTTGATGGTGACAGCAAATGCTAATCGAATTTGGAATTGCAATCTTTTAAATTGAAAAGGCAGGTCCGTTGGAAGCATGGGAATGCGAGGAATAAGAACAGCCTCACCCTCAAAAGGCCCTGTCAAGATTGTGGCCTCTATTACGTTTTCCATTGTTTTTTTTTTACGGCAAGTCGCGTGCCATTGCAAAGCTTTGGTGGGTTGATATTTCTGAACAGTATTATTGGTACGCCTATTTTTAGTTGTAGCACGTGTGGTGGAAACCCTGAAAGATCCATGGAATTTAAAAATTCAGATGGATAATTAACCGCCTCATTTGGTTCTAAAACTGAGTTGACTGACTTGTAAAGGACTGCCTGGTCTCGAATCTTGGTCAAAACAATATTGTTGATTTCGTGGACGTCTATATTTTTGGGTGTAAGAATCGCTCTTTCACTTAGCCATTTATTATTTTTATAATTGTTTAGAATATTCGGAAATACTTTTTCAATCAATTCATTTTTGGACGTCACTAAATTACAGAATTCAGCTGGTAGTTGTATAAGTCCTGAAATTGAGTCTACTGGGAGCTTTCCATTTACAATTGCCAGCAATTGATCTGAAAATGTTTGACCAGAGTCATCTTTTTGCAATCGGACACGTATGTTTATAATTTATTTTAATGTTTTTACGTGTGCCCATAAATTAGAATTTTTCAGGCAAGCATTCATTTCATCTGCAGGGGTTGATCTAGGTATTATAGGTAATGTTTGCCTGATATCTCCCGCAAGCAATATTAATGTTCTTCCAAAGGGTTTCGAAATCCCTCGCAAATCTTTCAAACATTGATCCAGAGCCTCGAGCGATTTTTTGTGTGCCATTGTGCACTCGTCCTAAATAATAAGTTTGCAATGCTGCAACACTTTTCACATAATAACTAAATAATAACTAATAATAATAATAACTAATAATAACTAAAGTGTGGTTATCAATTTCTGATGTAAAATCAAAAGTCATATCTGAGGTCTCTAACCGTTTTCAATGGAGTATATCTTCGGAAATTTTTGATTTATATTTTTCCCATACCGTTTACAGTTCTCAAATACTCAAAGGACGTCGGACCAGGTACATTCACCAAAAGCAGGCGTAGAAAGAAGCATTCATGTTGATTGGGCTGAACGGTGTAGTCTTCCTAACGTGGTATCTTTGAAGATGGTAGGTTTGCCGTCGACTGACTGGTTCAGGGCTCTTTGTTGCACGTTGGATTCCAAAAAATAAACACGTTGACCATTCTGTAAATGTACCGCTAAGTGAACAACAGCTGGACTACGTTCATGTATCAGAAATGACTGACTTACCCTGTTTTCGACGTTCAAATACTTTATTTTTAGTATTCCACGTGTAATACGAAGGCACTTCAGTATACAGCAGTTTTTTTTGCAAAAGAATCATTTTTGCATAGCGAAAAGAAAGCAGTTAACTTTGTATACGGTGGATTCAGGGCTCTTTGTTGCACGTTGGATTCCAAAAAATAAACACGTTGACCATTCTGTAAATGTACCGCTAAGTGAACAACAGCTGGACTACGTTCATGTATCAGAAATGAAAGAATTCACCAAACAGCTTCATTACTGCTTATGTATCTTCCAGCCTGATATTTTACGATTTCGTCGATATCTTTGATTTCGGACTGCAAGCCAAAAACTGCCATGTCAATGCCTTTGTTGACGTATTTACATATGTATTTGATTGCCTTTATGGAGTTACAGTATTCAACGTTTATGTGTGGATTAAATGTTTTTGATAATAATGGGGAAAATGGAACAACCCACAGGTTATCTACTTCTATAGTGGTACCGTTACGCTTCTTTATTATTGCTGTTTTACCGCCATCTTCAGTAGATCTTCTTCTATATTGTGGGGTAATAAAATTACCAGATCAAAATTTTGGGAAAGCCATTTTGTTCAGCTTAGTCCAAAAACCTAATAATTATGTCTTTTGGGACGACATAATCCCCCATAGTCCCACAGGGAGGGGCTGGAAGCTATAGACTTTGGCCATTGTTTACATTATAAACTTTGACCATTGTTTACATATAGTAATGATTATTTGGAAGTGTACAAACGTCTTCTAGGCCTCTTCCCCCCTTTTTTTCTTATCAAAATCGTCTGATAAAAACTATGAGAAAGCCATTTAGCAAAAAAAAATAAATACTATTCAAATTTTGTTTAATTATTCATGTGCGGTGAGCCAAAATAAAAACATGCATTAATTCAAAAACGTTCAGAAGTTAAATTAGAATGTTTTTTTTTTTTTAACTGCAAGTAAGGAAGGACATTAAAACTTAAAACGAACAGAAATTTCTCTGTATATGAAAGGGGTCGTCCCTTCCTCAACACCTCGCTCTTTACACTAATTTTTTTTGTGTTGTTTTAAAAAGAAGAGTTGTGAGGAAGAATCAAACTTTAGAGTAAAGAGAGAGGCGTTGAGGAGGGGACAACTCCTTTAATCTACGGAATAATTTAAGTTTTGTTTTAAGTTTTAATGTTGCTCCTTACTTGCAATTAAAAAAAAACAACTTGTTTTTGAATTTAATACTACGAAAAGAGATTCTGCTCTCTGACCCGACAAGTCAGCGAAATGAAGTTTTGAACAAAGGATCTTTAAACACGAATATAAAATTGGACCAGTTTATTGTTTCCTTGGACCATAATTTAATTCCAATGAAGTACAAAAGAATATTTAAAGCAAAACCTGGTAGCTTTATTTTTAACTGGTCTGAAGTATAAGAAATGGTAGATATGAAGAAATTGAAAGTAATATAGATTAAAAAAAAAAATTGTTGGCCAGATAGAAAATTCTAGATTTCTTTAATTTATTCCTTAGTAATTATTTTTGTTTTTATATTTTGAACTCTTAATGAGAATGAATAAAACCGATAAAGTCGAAATTAACTTCAAATTGTACCTCGTTTTTATCTAATGTATTCCAAACTTTTCAGCTTTTTAATCTGAATCGTTAATTTTATTTCTATCTATGAACAACATTACATTTTGACTTTATTTTTACTGTTTTACGTAATTCCACTTTACACCTCCAAGCTGGAAACATACCCAGAACAATGACAGGACTGACCAGGGCTTCCACTCTCGAATCTAAACATTCTGGGACAAGTTTTACAAATTCAGAGAGTTTTCGGGGAAAACTCTTAAAGATTTGAAGAATTTTTGGGAAAAGTTTGGGAGCCAAAACGGGTTTTAGCTTCGTTTTATGACACAAGTAAGACTTGGTTCCGCTTAGTAAATCTAGACTTTTGCAGAGTAGGTTTTAAAGGGATTGCTTAAAACCTACTTAACCCTTAGCTATAAGCGATTATTGCTGATATTCCGGGAAACGCCTCAAAATTGTTTTTAAAAAAGGCTGAATTATGCTCTAGAACTCTGTTGCTTTGTTGCTTTGCTGCTTTATTCTCTTAACCCAAAAACGAGACTTTTATGTCTCGTTTATGTTAATACATATAACGAGATAGACGACTAAAACAAAGTATAAAAGCATAGAAAAGCAATAATCGCATACAGAGCAAAAACATGTGCAATGATTTCTACAAATTAATAAATATTCTTCAGCAAGCAAACATAAACTTACATCAGGAACTTAAGAAAACAAAGTCACCTGAAAGGAAGAAGCAACATTAAAAACTAAAATGAATAGAAACGATAACATAATAAGGGGGAGTCCACCCTTTAAACACTCGACTATTCACGCTGAATTTTTTTTAGTACTTAAGCTTCTCATTGTTCTATTTAAACGACAATTGTGTTTCGGGAGTCGTTCTTACAGAATTGGGACTAGACTCAAAAACTTCAGCGCAGAGACAGAGGGACAATCCCAGTCATATATGTAATATTTTTTTATTCATTTTAATGTTGCTCCTTCGGCATAATTTCAGGCGAAAACAGTCTTTTCTAATTTTATTTCAAATGTTTTTTTCTTTAATGCCAGGAAATCCAGCTTCAAATTCTTCCACGGAAAAATTCTTCATCTCCCCAAAAAGATAGTCTAGACAATTCAATCCTGTTAAAAATTTATCCCGGACAATTATCCTTAATTTCTCCACGCCTAAGACTGGGTCTACAAAGAGAAAGTTAAAACCAATAAAAACAATTTTGTTTAGGAATTCTGCCAAATTCCCCAATGTAAAATCTCCCCTTAAAGTTTTATCCCTTGGAAACCTCCTTCCCAATGGAAAGCTCTCCCTGCGTTAAATTCTCCAGCAGAAAATTCGATCCTTTACCCGGAAAAAGAATGCATACTTCCAAATGACAAATATTTTATGTAAACAATGGTTAAATTTTATATTTTCAAGACCTTTCCCCTATGGGAGGTCAAATTGACTCTAAAGGCAAAGTTATTGGGTCTCTCAGCTATGCTGAACAGTATAGCTAAGGTATCTGTAAATTTTGATCTAACGATTTCTGGGTCAAGAGGGTGTGGAAGGGGGCATAGTTGCCATCCACTTGGAAAAAAAGGCCTCTAAGGCTTAAATTACCTCTCAGAACTTGGGGGCAAGGGTTGTAAGTTTAGCCACATAGGCATATAAGGTTTTTATGGAAAGAATGGTCGTATCAACTTGGGAAGTAGCTCACTAGGTTGGAAATTCAAATTTCTAGTTCCTTTTGAGGGCCAAAAGGGACGAAGGTAAACTAACCCCCCTGACACATCATTTCTCCAAACATATCCAATCCAAATTTTAAGACAGCCGTTTTGTTCAGTGTAGTTGAGTTTTATAGAATGGGTGTTCTCAAAGTTTTATGGAATTGGTGGTCGTAAGATCTCTCGATTGGGCTCATTTGACTGAAAATAAGCCCCCCCCCCATTACCATCATTTTCCACTACAAAATTCAATCAAAACTTCGAGAACTATTAATTCTACTGCGACTACTACTACTGCTCCTATTAAAATTAAAGATACTAAGGCGAACAATTTTGGACATACTGAAACTGTAAGGATGTAAATCAAAACACACTATGCCCACACAGATTGTCAGGAAGAACGTATTAGAAATGCTTTCTGAACGGTTGACGGTGCTAAGCTGAAACTTTCAGTGTGTGTTGATGGGGATATTGAAGAAACCAAGTGACATGCGCATGCTGCTGTACAACTACTACAACAACTATTGCTAAAATGCAAGCTAAGAGCATTAAAGTGAAGCTTTTCAGGAATATTTAGGTGGATATTTAACTAAATCAAAACATATTATAAGTACGTGGATTTTGAAAAAGGGTGACTAAGCAATATCTAAAGAACACCTTATATTATTAAATTAGACCTTTAAAGGTACGTTTTGGCAGATTTTGAGCTAGCCAGAAGGCACTATGTGTATACTATTAATGCTACCACTGCAATTATTGTGGCCAATGATGCTAAAGGTATTAAGCTGAAACTTTAGGAAATTTTAAGGAGGAGTGTCAATTAAACAAAAATACAATATGCATGCGGGTTTTCAGAAGGGAATATAAGTAATATTATAGGCAGCGTCGCTTTATAATATTTAGAAATATCATTGAAACTTTTAAAGGAGCTAGCTGGACAAAACAAAAAGTAGTTCTAGTGCACTTTTAGGAATAAAGAGATCGGAGGACAAGCAACCCTCCTCCTGAGCCCTTTCAGTTTCCAAAAAGATCCAGTCTAAATTTTGAGACAGCCATTTCGTTCAGCATAGACGAACGATCCAGTAACTATGTCTCTAGGGATATTGGGTAGGGAAACCCTACAAATAAGCAATTGGCCCGTTATATTTTAAAACTAAATCGAAAGGTATTGTGCGTAGGGTTGCTAATAAGAAATCTTAGCAATATATCGACACCAACTGGGGGGTATTAAGCTGAAAATTTTGGGGCTACTTCTATTACTACTCCATTCTTACAATTTCGATAAATCCAAAAAGGCTACTTACATTTTATTCCAAACACACTCTAGAAGTTTGATCCTTTTAAAACCGGTTTCCTGTGTGCACTCTCAGCTTATCAGCTTAGTCTTACTGAGATAAACTACTTTGTAGGTATATTGTAATTAAATACTTAATATATACACAGAGTTGGTTTGGTTTGGTTTATGTTATGTTACCATAGGCTTTTAATATATTGCGTCCTGGTCAGCCTGCTTTCCATAAATCTCTGTTGCAACTTCCCTAATTTTGTTACTAGAGTATTATATTTTCATCATATTTAGGTATATTTCATTATAACCAACCCAACTTCAATTCTTGAGTGTGGTTGGGATAACACTTAAGTACATAAAAAAGTATAAATACATCTAGGTTTTCAAACAGCATAATCAACATTTGTTTTGGAATAGTTTTAAGTTTTACTTCTTAGGCCAACTTGCGGAGACATAAAAATAAATTAAACAATACTATTTGTGACAGGATTAATCAATTTTGAAAGAGTTTCTCCAACATACAAATAGCGATAAATAAAAGTTCAAATAGGGATAAATCCTTTTAACAGAAGTGACATTTTCACAAAAGGTGCTGGATATTTCGGTCAAATATGCAGTGACCGTCATCAGTAGCAATACTAAGAAATATCATATATTTTTTTGTGAAATTATAACTGATAATTAAAAGCATTTAACAATATTTGAACTTTAGTTTATCGTCATGAAAAGGCAGCGTGATTTTCGAAATCAGCTATAAAATACAAATAGCTAGCCAAATTTACAGATTCTTGTAGAAAAAAAAAACAGAAAAAAAATATATATATAAAATAATGTCATGAACAAGACTGCCATTAAAAAACGAATAGAAAGTATTTTTTTAAAACTTTTTCCACAAAATTAGTTTTTCAAAGAAAAGTTGAGTTATAAACTCAAACCTCCAAGCGTAAAACTATAATAAACCTCCAAGCGTAAAACTATCAATAGATAAATAAAACTTAAAACAAGCAAAAACTAACATGAGCAGGATGACTAACATGAGCAAAATGAAACAACGCTTTCTTATGAATGATCTTGACAGGTAAAACAAACAATTTAAACTGGGTTGAACATGTAAAAATTCTAACTTGTGTTTTACCCAAGAATATTGCCACATATTTTTAGCAGTACTTAGAAACTGAGCTCACTGGTTCAGTTGCACGACGATTCAGTTACATGAGGGTTCAGCTGCAAGGTGGTTCAGTTGCACACTGGTCCAGTTGCACACTGATTCAGTTGCACGCTGGTTCAGTTGTACGGCAGTTCAGTTACAGGGGGTCAGTTGCATATGCTTCAGTTACACGCACACCATCACTTTCAATAAAAAAAAATATCAAATAAAAATTATTGAGACACGTATTTTTTTAGCATTGAAGAAAGATGAAGTAATTACGCCTTTGGAGACGTGAACGTTGTCTTTAGCCCCCAGAGCAGGGGCTGTAGTTTAGGAAATTCGTTCACTATTTACATTTAGTATATGTTATTCAGAAAGATAGGCTTTCAAAAAAAATAAGGCACATTCAGGTGAGCCTTTCAGGGGAGGTTGAGAGGAGTTTTGATCTAAATCAAGGCATGTTATGTGCATATGGGTTGTCAAAAGGGCAAAACTGATTGGAACTTTCAGGAAAGAATAAGCAATATAATCAATTGACCAAAAAGGCATTACATACATCCTTATATTATTCCTACAACTATCACCGCTACTGCTGTTACCACTACTACTATAACAGCCACAGAACTACATATAGAATATTGAGGAGAAATTTGAAAAAAAGACACTATTTGCATGCACATTGTCAATAAAGGGTATCTCAGGGATGGATTTGAGCACTAAGTTGGAACTTTCAGAGAATGATCAAAGGAGAAGATCAATTTACCAAGAGGTAAAGGTAAACGAATACCAAATTTCGTTTAAATTTAGTTTTTGTAAGATTCTTTGAAACTTTCAGTAATGAATCCTGGGCCAAAAAATATACACTCAGATTGTATTGCAAGCTATTATTCCAACCCTATCCTGATTAATAAGGCTTAAAATTGTTTACTTGACAGGTTGGAATTTTTGTATTTCACCCTATAAAAATTCTCACAAAACAACATGATACATCAACTTTTATTTCAGTCTCTTTTTTGTCTTTCAGTTTTGAAAAATGCAGTTTCTGTTACTTCAGTGTTTTACGAAATATATATATGGTGACTTCAGAAACAAAAACCTGAATCTCCTTGAGAATGACATTATCTAGATCAAAATAAAAAGTGAATCATTCGAATTAGTATGGTCAAAAACTTTGAATAGGGGAATTATAGTCCCTCATCCTGAGCAACAAGGAAAACCACTTTTTTTTGCATCGGTAGCACTGATCGGTAGTCTCCGATCTTTTATCTATATATATAAAAATAAGTTGTCTGTCTGTGAATCTGTGGATCAGGTGACGTCATGTTTCTGTGTCGGCTGACGTCATGAAATTAGTTGTCGTCATTTTTGCTTTGACGATGCTTAGTATATTGTAAAACACATTAATTTAGTTAATAATATACCATTTAAAACACCAAAATGAACATGCTGGAGTAGTCACTCGATGATAGAGGGTGTCAGAACGGAGAATGAAGGTCCCAGGTTCAAATCCTGGTTAGGCTAAAAAAGGTAAAAAACTAAAAACTAAAAACTTAAAAAAAAACTGAAAAAACTAAAAAAAGGCAAAAACTACAAAAAAAACTAAAAACTAATAAAAAAATAAAAAAGCTAAAAAACTAAAAAAACTAAAAAAAAACTAGAAAACTAAAAACTAAAAAAAAACTTAAAAAAAATAAAAAAACTGAAAAATAGAAGAGAAAAATAAAACTAATAAAATTAAGAATAAAAATAAAAAAAAATAAAAAAGATAAAAACTAAAAAAAAAGTAAAAAGAAAAAACGAAAAAAACTGAAAAAGCTAAAAAAAAGGTAAAAACCAATAAAAAACTAAAAAGAAAAAAAGGGAAAAAAAACTAAAAAAAAATTTCATCCAAAAAACTAAAAGAGGTAAAAACTAAAAGAACTAAAAAAGAAAAGAAAACTAAAAAAAGGAAAAAAACTGAAAAATAAAGGAGAAAAAGAAAACTAAAAAAATATAAATAAAAATAAAAAAACTAAGAAGATAAAAACTTAAAAAAAAACTAAAAAGAAAAAAGAAAAAAACTAAAAAACCTAAAAAAAGGTCAAAACCAATAAAAAAAACTAAAAGGAAAAAAAGGGAAAAAATTAAAAATTTATTTCATCATATACCAATTCAAAAACGAATGTATACCGGGATGACGACCGGGACACAGGGAATATAAATGACGACCGGGACGCAGGAACACAACTACAACGGTGACGCCGGGGGCACAGGGGGGACATAAATGACGACGGGGACACAGGCAACGTTCGATTAGCAATCACCATCAACAAAGCTCAAGGGGCAACAAAGCTCACCATCAAACAAAGACGAACGGGACGCTCAAAGAGAAATTACAGACTGGAAGACCAGGACATAAGTAAAAAAAAAACTAAAAAAACTAAAAAGAAGGTAAAAACTACAAAAAAACTAAAAAGAAAAAAACAACTAAAAACTAATAAAAAAAACTAAAAAATCTAAAAATCTAAATAAACTAAAAAAGAAAAAAAATAAAAAAGGAAAAAAATAAAGGAGAAAAACAAAACTAAAAAACGAATGTATATACAGACCGAGACACCGGGATACAGGGGACGCCGGGGTGCACAGGGGGATATATAAATGACGATGGCGACTCAGGGAATGGTCGATTAGCAATCACCATCAACAAAGCTCAAGGGCAATCATTAGAATCATGAGGTATAGATCTGAATACGGATTGTTTTCCCATGGACCATTATATGTTGCATGTTCAAGAGTCGGTAAACCTGACAATCTATTTATATGCACAGACAATGGGACAGCAAAGAATGTTGTATATTCGCAAGTTTTACGTAGTTAAAAACATATATATATATATATATATATATATATATATATATATATATATATATATATATATATATATATATATATATATATATATATATATATATATATATATATATATATATATATATATATATATATATATATATATATATATATATATATATATATATATATATATATATATATATCTATATTCACAGGTGGGACATAGGGACACAACTACAATGGCGCGTAACTAATATGGCGCGTAACGACTTACGCGCGCGGGGGGGGCTTGGGGGGGCGCAAAGCGCCCCCACCAACTAGGTGTTGGGGTGGCGCGAAGCGCCACCCCAACAGCTAGTATATATATATATATATATATATATATATATATATATATATATATATATATATATATATATATATATATATATATATCTATATATATAAAAATAAGTTGTCTGTCTGTCTGTGGATCAGGTGACGTCGTGTTTCTGTGTCGGCTGACGTCATGAAATTAGTTGTCGTCATTTTTGCTATGACGGTGACGTCATTAATGGTATTTAAGACATTTGTTCACGGAAAAATGTTTAATTGTAAAATGACTGAAGAACCTACAATGGCAACAGCCGAGGAAGCTGCTCAAAGAGTTTATGCTAAAAAACTTGCTGCTGATAGAGAAAGTGAGAAAAGAAAGCGTTCCGAGGAATCACAAGAACAGCAAGAAAACAGGCTTGCGGCTAAAGAACGCAAAACCGCGCAGTTAGATGAAAATCCACCTGGACAGCGAGAGTCAAAACATATCAAAACTGAAAATGATAGCGATGATGATTGGGTTTGGGATTTTGACTTGGATAAGGTCATCAATGCCTACCAGATTTAAGTTAAAAAAACAAAGGTTCGTCGATATGTACTTCATAGTGACGCTGAATAATAAAGAAGAAAAAGAAAACTGAAAAAAGGTAAAAAACTAAAAAAAACTAAAAAGAAAAAACACTCAAAGAGAAATTACAGACCGGGACACAAATGACGACCGAGACAGAGGGAATATAAGTGACGACCGGGAACCTCAAAGAGAAATTACAGACTGGGACACCCGGACACAAATCACGACCGGGACACAGGGAATATAAATGACGACCGGGACACAGGGACACAACTACAACGGGGACGCCGGGTGCACAGGCGGGATATATAAATGACGACCGGGACACAGGGATTGTTCGAACAGAAATTACAGACCGGGACACCGGGACACAAATGATGACCGGGACACCGGGACACGGGGAATATAAATGACGACCGGGACACTCAAAGAGAAATTATAAACTGGGACACCGGGACACAAATGACGACCGGGACACAGGGAATATAAATGACGACCGGGACACAGGGACACATCATTAGAATAATGAGGTATAGATCTGAATAGGGATTGTTTTTCCCATGGACAATTATATGTTGCATGTTCAAGAGTCAGTAAACCTGACAATCTATTTATATGCACAGACAATGGGACAGCGAAGAATGTTGTATATTCGCATGTTTTACGTAGTTAAAAACATATATTTATATCTATCTCTATTCACAGGTGGGACACAGGGACACAACTACAATGGCGCGTAACTAATATGGCGCGTAACTAATATGGCGCGTAACGACTTACGCGCGCGGGGGGGCTTGGGGGGGGGCGCGAAGCGCCCCAACAACTAGGTGTTGGGGTGGCGCGAAGCGCCACCCCAACAGCTAGTATATATATATATATATATATATATATATATATATATATATATATATATACATTTTATTTAGTTTTTTTATTATTTTTTTAAGCCTAGCGGGTTACAAGAATTTCATAGAGAGATGCTTAATGGATCGATTAAAAGTTATTGTTTATATTTACCAGATTTTTAAAAATTCTACCATCTTTTAGATTTCACAATGGTAGCCAAGTTTCTTGGGAGAATTTGCAATGAATTATTAGTGCTGGTTGAAGCAGTAGCTACAACCTAGAAAAGAGCGAACTACTGCCCATAGTAACTTAGAGTTAAAAATGTTAAAATAGTCTTTTTTTTTCCTTCTTTTTTGCAGGTCTAGTGGGCTACTAGACATCATAGAAAGATGTTTAAAAGCTCCCTCAAAAGCTGTCTTTCATACGCACGTGGTATAGATAAATTCTGTCATCTGCAAGCGCCATATGGCATGAAAAATGGTAATATTTACGCCATTTCTCAAGGGGTGGAGCTACTGGGCTACTAGAACATCATAGAAAGATTTTTGATAGCTCATATCAAAGAAATATTGCTCATATCTAAGTTCTTCCTATAAATTCCACCATCTGGAAGGCCCAAATACCACTAAAAAAAACTTTAGTGTCAAGTCTCAAGTGGAAAAGTTAATGCTAGTGGGCTACCAGAACGTTTTAGAGTGATGTTTGATAGCTTATTTGAAAACTTTCACTCATATCTACGTGCTTTTTCATCAATTCTACCATTCGTAAATGATATACAGCACTGAAAACAACACTTTTGGCGCCACTTCTTAAGTGGAAAATCTTGGGAGCATTTCCTACAAACACCAATACATTAAACTAGATTATAAAAGGCCTGGTTCTTTTAGAACAGCGTTGGTTTTCAAACTAGATTATCATGCGGTCGATTCCTGCTTGGATTTTTTGGACGGTTTTTCCCTTCTTATGATTACTTTTCAGATAACCAACTATCTATACAAATGTGATGTACTCTTTTTTTAAAGCATATCCCGGAAAGGCTCATTTTAAAGTTATTATTCGTATCTACGTAATTTTTATGCAATTTACCATCCATGAGTGCCGTATAGAAATAAAAACAGCCCTTATAGTGCCACTTTTTAAATGGAAGAGTTTGGAAGCATAAAACGGTAACATTACAATAATTATGGTCCAAAGTCCTTAACTGGAAATGTATAAGAGCCCACAGCGCATACTCCGCCTCAAACTCTCAAAAAAAAATTAATAAAACTAAAATTAACTAAAACTAAAAAATTTTCAAAAAAAATCTACCAAAAATTAAGCCTGAACGATCAACAGTTTTGAATTGAACCTTCAAACTCTATAATGAAGCCTGTATGCTAGTTTTAACAGCAGTAATCAAACAGTTCGTGGTAATCAAACAGTTCGTGGTAGTGAACTGTAGTAAGGAGCGACCCGGCTCAGTAGTAACCAAAACTCTAAAAAATGGAATTTTGATACCAGTAGTTACATCAAAAGAATCGCATTTTAATGCTGATTTTAAATATATAAGTTTTATCAAGTTTAGTCTTACCCATCAAAAGTTACGAGCCTGAGAAAATTTGCACTATTTTAGAAAATAGGGGGAAACACCTCCTAAAAGTCATAGAATCTTGGCGAAAATTACTCCATCAGATTTAGCGTATCAGAGAACCCTATTGTAGAAGTTTCAAGCTCCTATCTAAAAAAATGTGGAATTTTATATTTTTTGCCAGAAGGCAGATCACGGATGCGTGTTTATTTGTTTTTTTGTTCTTTTGTTGTTTTTTTTTCTTCTGTTTTTTTCCCAGGGGTGATCGTATCGACCCAGTTGTCCTAGAATGTTGCAAGAGGGCTCATTCTGATGGGAATGAAAAGTGCTATTGCCCTTTTTAAGTGACCAAAAAAATTTGAGGGCACCAAGGCCCCCTCCCACGCTAATTATTTTCCCAAAGTCAACAGACCAAAATTCTGAGATAGCCATTTTATTCAGTGCAGTCAACAAATCTTATAGCTATGTCTTTGGGGGACAACTTACTCCAATATCGCAGTGTATCCCTGAAATGACAAGTTTCCGCTGTTCAAATAAAAACAATAGCTATTTTTAGTTTATCTATGTATTTTTTGTTTGAAAAATATTAAAAACTGTTAGGTATGATAATATGCACCGGAAAGGTGTCATTGAGGGCTGGTGCATTGTGCCACACTAAGTTCATTTTCTAGAAGTCATCAGAAGAAAACCTAATGGGTATCTTCTTCATTAAGTTTAAACGATTGATTCCAATTTAAAAGAATACTTTCTTTTTGGAAAATCCCCCAAAAAATGTCATATGTGCGATAATACTTGTTAAAGAATGTCATTTTTCAGCTGTTGACTGTCAAGGTCTTGGAATTGCCATAGAACATCGTAATATAGCAATGAAATGGCAAGTTTCCCCTGTTCCTAAAAAACCAATGGTCATTTTTTAGTGTGTAAATTTATTTTGAGGGTAAAAGCTTGAAAAAATCCGAATTGTGATAATGTGCGCGAGAAAGGTATCATCAGGGGTGTACATTGTATCACGCTGATCTCAATCGCTAAGTCGTCCGAAGAAACGCTAATGGGGATTTTTTTCATTAAGTTTGAACGATCGATTCTTGTTTGAACAAATATTTTGCATGGAAATGCACGAAAAAAGACATAGCTGTGATAATATTTACTAGAGGGTGTCGTTTGTCAGCCATTGAGTGTCAAAGGCCTGGCATGGTCATGAAACATTGCAGTCTAGCTATGAGATGGTATGTTTCCGCTGCTCAAACAAAACAATGGTCATTTTTTAGCTTATAGATTGTTTTTTTAGGAAAACAGGTTAAAAAACCCTCAGGTAGGATAATGTGTACCAGAAGGGTGTCATCGAGGGCTGGTAAATTGTGCCATGCTGACCTAAATTACTTGGAGACATCAGAAGGAACGTTAATGGGGATTTATTCATAGGGTTTAAACGATGAATTCTAGTGTAGTCAAATATTTTTGAAGGAAAATGCCCGAAAAATGTCATATGTATGATAATGTTTGCTAATGGCTGCCGTTTGTCAGCCATTGAGTGTCAAGGGCCTGGAACAGCCATGGAACATAACAATCTAGAAATGAATTGGCAAGTTTCTGCTAAAAAAATAAAAACAATGCTCAATTTTTAGTTTATGAATGTATTTTGAGGGAAATGCTTATACCCTTCACCTATGGCGTGAAAATGTGCCAAAAAATGTGCCTATACACCTAGGCGTGAAAATGTGCCAAAGAAGGTTGTCATTTGGAAGGGGTCGGCACATTGTGCCAAGCTGGTCTAAATTGTTGGGTTTCATCACAAGAAACGCTAATGGAGATTCTTTCATTAAGTTTAATGATCAATTCAAGTATAAACGAATATTTGCATGAAAAAACCTGGGTTCAAAAAACCCAAGTGTGTGCCCTCCACAGTGACAAGCAGCGAATTTTCCACGGACCCCTGAAGTGTAGCCTGTTACGCGTGATTACATCATTCCCAATTAATCTACTAAGTCTCGTAAGATTACAACCCCAAAAGTAAAAAATACCCCACTACGTAACAACCCAACCATATTACCACACTATTAGCGGGTTTTTAGACACTCTCGTAGGTAATACTTAGATTTTTAAGCAATTAACACCTGAATCGCTTAGAAAATATTCCCTACGACGCATTTGTACTCAAAGTGCACGTAATAATGTCTTTAGGGATTAGTAGGTCCATTTTCAACCCCCTAAAATGCTTCCATAAACTGGAACCCCGTCACTACTTGATTGTTTCCCATATAATACACAACTACCGTTCTATATAATAATCATAATCATAGTAATTATAACTGGAGGGGGCAGCTGCCAACCCCCCCCCCTTCATATAGTAAATTACACCTCTACCCTCGATCGATTAAGAAATGATTTGCAGATTTTGACAGTAAGGGGTACTTGTAAGCGCCACAATTACGTTCAGAGCCTTGACTAAGTCTTAGGCTGTATTTTCTGCTTTCGTGATAGAAGCTCTTTTACTCCTTACGAAATCACGCATCTTTTTATGCATGAAGGGGCTAGAAAATTCATACATATGGGACTTTCCTTTTACCTTTTGGTCCAGACTGACCGTCAAAATCAAAGGAAATTTTTTTTTAATTTGAAAGAAATTCCTAGCGTAGTTTTAACTTAATCTAGACAGGAAAATAATAATGACAAGAACAGCTAAGAAACGTAAAATTATATCCAAGAGATAGTAATAACATGTATACGTATAAATGCATTCGTTTTCAGCATTTGAGACTTTTTTTAGTGCATTCAGTATATAAACACTAATTCTGAAAGACATCATCTTTGAAACCATTTATGCAGTTTTATTTACCCGTCGACCAGTTTTAGAAATGACTCCCGGATTGCCATATTGTGTGGTCTTTTTTTTCTCCAGAAATTAGGATAATAAAGCTTTCATATATAAAATCGATCTAGCCCCTATGTTACCATTGTTGTAACATAAAACATATATCTTCAGATAAATACATAATTAGTTCCAAGGGAGAGACGAGCGAAGGGCGGAGGTAAAAATTGATATATAACTCGCAAAGGCCTTAACCAAGATTTTTTTTCAGGGGGGAGGGGGGATCGGTGGGAAAGTGGTAAAAACCTTCACAAACACATAAAAAAATTGATGTTTAATCCCTTATGATAGCTGGGAATATCCCTGGCCTGCGCTACTATTATTGAAGTAAAGAGTAACATTAACCTTAAAAGGAGCAGAATTTATTCTTTTTTGAAAGAGAAAGGCCCTTTTTCATCCAAATCTCCCCTTCATCGTCACAGAAACTCTGGAGGGTGCTCATTAGACCAGAAATTGAGGGTTATAGTAATTTTTTATAAGTTGAAAGTGCCTTTATGCTAACCAACCGCGGTTGGGGGGGGGGGGTTATCCAAAAGTTTTATCCTGAGGGATCAACGCCATCTACCAAAGGTTCATGGGTTCCTATTGTATTTCTTCCAAACCATTCGAAGTTGATGGGTACAACCAAGGCAACTGTCCCAGGCACCTCAGCAGGGTTGGGTTGATTTAAATTTTATTTTGACTCGTTTTAACGTTAGATAAAGACTTTTAGCTCTGATCCAACTTTGTGCTTATATTTGAGTATGTAGGAGGCGCTATAATTTTCCGGGTATCAACAACCCTGGTAATGTATCTGTATCTATTGATATAATGCAATTAATAGTGAGCCTCATCACTAATTGATTGTTTGCAATATAATACAAAACTACCGTTCCTTATAATAGTAATCATCACAGTATTAATAACAATAATCATCAAATCTTACTATATGCAGAACTGTAAGAGCAATAATGTAACACCAACAAAAAAGGACATGAAAAGCTAAGGAAGTAAAAATTTGCCGAAGAGCCCTGAGGGCTCCCCCCTTTGGTAAAAGCGACAATTGTGTTCTTGTCTTGAGAAGGCATGGGAGGAGTCAGACCTACTCATGTTAAGTTTCACACTTGGAAGATCATTTTACTTTATTTCTGCTCATTTTTAGTTTAATAGAGCTCTCTTGTCTTTGAAAACTTATTTTGTGGAAGGTTGTTTAAATTAATTACGCTTGAATAAGCTTCAAATTATTTGACAAATAGATATATTACCTCGCAGCAAATATCCAAACAAGTTCAAACCAATGCAAAAACTGACCTAATCTTTCAATGAAATTTCATACTTGCGAACAACTGTTGAACTAGCCACGCCTAGTTATATTTTACGTCTGTCATTTGTAGCTGAGGACAAAAAAACAGAATAATTATTACAAAACTAAATACAAGAAAAAAAGCATACCCTCAAATTCAACCTCATTGAAAATATAATATATGTAGCTTCACTAGCGGAATCAGTGGGGCTGGGGAGACCATAGCCCCCCACCCTCCCAAGATTTTTCTCGTGCCTTTTTACCTTTTTTTCTTTCTTAGGATACATATTATCATTTGGTCAATTGTTGGCATCATTATCACATTGCCCCCACCCCCAAGATTTTGCACATTGGTGAACTTGTCACAATTTGCCTTGCCCAAGATTTTTTTCTAGATCCACCCCTGACTAGCATGAAATTCTTCTTTTTAAGATTTTTTTTTTTTTTTTTTTTATTAGTAACGCTTGCTTCTCCCGATACCTCTAAGAAAGATACACTCTTCTGTATCCTTTTAAATGTAAACTATTATCTGCTTGGTTTTTAATATCTTTTTTCAAAAAGTATTTTTTCAAAGAAAAGGTAAGAGCACTCTTAAGGGCGAAGGGTGTCAACACATAATAAACGTACAATTCAGCTTTTATAATAGGTGGATTCGGAAATGAACGGGTTTTAAAAGCAATGACCTGGGTTTTAAAAGTTATAACTTTTTAACTGAATGTGTTGGGATAACGAATGGACTTGGGGGGGGGGGCTGCTTGGCCTCCAATCAGCTTTTACTCTTAAAAGGGACACTAAAAATTTTAGTTTTTTCTAGAACTCTTCTATAGAAGTTTCAAGCTCCTATCTACAAAAATGTGGAATTTAGTTTTTTTTTTTTTTGCCAGAAGACAGATCACGGATGTGTGTTTATTTGTTTTTTGTTTTTGTTTTTATCGCCAGGGGTGATCGTGCCGACCCAGTGGTCCTATAATATCACAAGAGAGCTCATTCTAACGGAAATGAAAAGTTATATTGCGTAATCAAAGTGACCTAGAAAATTGGAAGGCACCTTGGCCCCTCACACGCTTTTTTTTTTTTTCAAAATTACCAGATCAAAATTTTGGGAAAGCCATTTTGTTCAGCTTAGTCCAAAAACCTAATAATTATGTCTTTTGGGACGACATAATCCCCCATAGTCCCACAGGGAGGGGCTGGAAGTTATAGACTTTGGCTATTGTTTACATTATAAACTTTGACCATTGTTTACATATAGTAATGATTATTTGGAAGTGTACAAACGTCTTCAGGGGGACTTTTTCGCGTTAGGGGGGGGGGGGTACGTGGGAGTATTTTTCTATGGAGGAATTTATCATGAGGGAAGAGAATTTCCATGAAGGGGATGTAAAAATTTTTAGCATTAGTTAAAAAAAAAAATGAGAAAATAATTAAAAAGTTTTTTTCAGCTGGAAGTAAAGAGCAGTAATTCTAACTATTTATTCAACGGCAATTGTGATTCAGGGGTCAATCTTAAAGAATTGGGACAAAATTCACGCTTTAGTGTAAATAGCGAGGTATTGACGAAGGAGAGAACCGCATATTCGCAATAAAAATATTCAAAAATAGAATTTCGTTATGTAAGTTATTTAGTAAATTGTATATATATATTACTAATAAGAACATTCGTAAAAAATAAAAAGTTCTAGTTGCCTTTTCAAGTAGCCAAAAATTGGAGTGCAACTAGGCCTCTTCCCCCCTTTTTTTGTTCCCCCCCCCAAACTCCCCCCAATGTCACCAAATCCGGTCGGGATTAAAAAAAGAGTTTTGAGACACGATATCCTTCTAAATAGCAAATTTCATTGAGATCCGATCACTCGCTCGTAAGTTAAAAATACCGCATTTTTTCTAATTTTCAGAATTAACCCTCCCTCCCCAACTACTCCAAAAAGAGCGGATCCATTCCGGTTATGTCAATTATGTATCTAGGACGTGTGCTTATTTTCCCACCAAGTTTCATCCTAATCCCTCCACTGTAAGTGTTTTCCAAAATTTTAGGTTTCCCCCTCCCAGCCCCCCCCCCCCCCGAACCCCCCATGTTGGGAAAAAACAGGGTGGGTAATGTCTTGTTGCCCTTTAATCACTTTTGACTCTTATAAATAGCACTACAACTTTTAACTTGCAGTCAAATGAGCCACCTCCGAAGTTTATACGGCCATCCCTTCCATAAAAAGAGCCTCTAAAAAAAAGATAATAGTACATTGAACCCTTTTGGCTTTTTACTATAGGCAACGCTATAGCATTACCTCTGACTTAAACTTACTACTACTACTACTAATAACTCACTGCAGCACCAAGCCACCTGAGGCCAACACAGCTACGCGCGCTCCTCCTCCAACCTAATCTATTCAAGGCCTCCCTCTTTCCACCCTCCCAGAAAGTTCCTATTTGATTTAAATCTTTATTCATAACATCCCAACCCAGACGAGGACGACCTGCTTTCCGTGAAGCCCCAGACGGTTGGCCAAAAAGGACAATCTTCGGCAATCTATCATCCTTCATCCGTAGAACGTGGCCTAACCATTTCAACCTTTCTTTCATTATAGCCCTAGAAAGCGGGATTGGACCACATTTTTCGTATAGCCTACCGTTTGAAATACGGTCAGTCAGTCGGATACACAGAACAATCCGTAGGCAATTTCTCTGGAAAACATCTAGTAAATTTTCGTCTGCTTTTCAGAGCGTCCATGCTTCAGAGCCACATTTGACCACTGTCATCTCTGTAGCTTCCAATTTTTAATCTTGGTTTGCAGACTTATCTTCCTATTCTTCCAAACTTTTTTTAACTGTGAAAAAACACCCTGAGCCATAGCTATTCTACTTTTAGCATAATCACTGCTCCCACCGTTTTTACTAATAATACTACTAAGGTAGGTGAAGCTACAAACCTGATCAATCTTTTCGTTACCCAACGTCACCTTTTCATCTTCACTTATTCCTAGCCTTAGTGACTTAGTCTTCTTAACATTAATTTCCAAGCCTATTCTAGCACCCTGAACTCGCAAAACCTCTAAAAATTCATTCATTTTGCTCACACTTTCATCTAATATTCTTAAATCATCAGCATAATCTAAGTCCAGGATTGTTTTTCCTCCCCATTTGATTCCGTGGTCTCCAATTGCATTTCCTGTGCTCCTTAAGACGAAATCCATAAAAATGATCCATATAAAGGGGAATAGAACACAACCCTGCTTAACTCCTCATTTAATACAAAACCAGTTGCTAACCTCATTTACTACCTTAACCGTGGCAGTATTATTCTCGTACATAGCACAAATCACTTTAATGTATTTTTCCGGTATACCATATAAGGATAAGACTTTTACTAACGCTCTTCTACCAACAGAATGGAGAGCTTGCTCATAATCAATAAAAACTGAGGACCAAAGGTATTTGACAACGAAGGGACTTCTCAATTATTAACCTAAGAGTGAAAACTTGGTCGACACATCATTTTTCCTTCTAATGAACTTCCAAAATTATCCAGGGGTTATTTTCCGGGAGGAGAATTTTTGAAGGGGAACTTCCCTAGGAGGGATTTTTCCCAGGGAAGAATTTTCCGGGGGACATCTAGACCTGGACCTAGTAGTTAAATCGAGCAGAGAAAAAGAGATTGATCTTCTATACTTCCATGTTAAAAAGTGAGTTTTTCTTTCTTTTTTGTTTATTTTCGTCAAGCCAATTCGTCACCTTTTTAAACATAATCACAGATTTCATAGCAAAAAACAAGCTAATAAAAGTACTCCTAATTCACTTTGTATCAAAGTGGAGGAGTTACATTTAAGCAAGTTGGCTATCTATATGACATGACTGTCCCTGTATGGATGAAAGTATCTCAATACCCCCACCCCCTAAAAGAAAAAATCCTCCGGACTTTTCTGGCCAAGTTTGTTTTCAGAGAACCACCACCCTCCCACATACTGGAAAAAAATAGCGAGTCCAATGTAATTTTATCCCTGTAGCGAGCGAACAGTAAATACTTTTAATTTCTTACACCACAATACCTTTCCATTTTGAATTAAATGAATGAAAATGTAATAAAAGGTACATTTATTTTTAATACTATTACAATTTAGTTAGTATGTTAAATTTAACCACTTTACCCGTCGTTGTATTTTCAATTTTGTGTAGTTAGTATACAAAAAATTTAGAAATTTCGTCTGTGTTTTATCAATTTATAACAAATACTGCATTATTTTTTTTTACTTTCATAATTAATATACTAGTACAAATTATACCTTCGAAATTCCATAGCCATAACAGCAAGTTTTGAAATTACTACTTCAAGACCACAAAGGTTTACTTTAGTGACATTTTATCTACTATACCTAAGTACACCAGTGGGGAAGGATCTCCCTCCCTCCCAAAAAATTATTTTGATTCGATAACTGTAGGCCCAAAAATCGGCTTTGTTTAAGGTACTTCTGAACCCAATCCCAACTGAAAACCTTATATATGTAAGCAATTTTAGGTCCATGCGCAAAACCAGCAACCCGCGACTCATTTTCTTCCAGGGCATTTTCACAACTGGTGGACTTACAGTTAAACTAAGGAGGTGGCTCATTTGACTGCAAGTTACAATTTGTAGTGCTATTTTCAAGAGTCTAAAGTGATTGAAGGGCAACAAGACATCACCCACCCCGTTTTTTCCCAAATGTATCCGATCAAAATTTTGAGATAGCCATCTTTTCAAAATATTATTTTTCCAAGAATCTTTTTAAAAAAATTCAAAATTTACTACTTTCTATGCGGCTGCTCAAACTTGTGTTTGGGGGAGTATTTCGGGAGCGAATGCCGGATCCGACCAGGTCCATAGATCTGCGGGGACAATATTTAGCTTAAATTGAAACGTTAAGAAAGGATCGCTTCCCCTGTAAAGTTTCAGGAAACCTTTTCCCTGATAAAATAGCTATTTATTGGCCTAAAAATGCGTGTTTCCCGATTACGACCTCCTCCCCCTAGGAAAAAAGGTTGAATATCTGACCCACAGACCCTCCCTAAATACGCTTCGTAGACCTTATTTGAAAAAAAAAAAAAAACGAGCCAATATCCCTCGTCCTTTATGGTAGAGATATTTCTTCGACTCATTATAGATGTGCCACCACCATCTCAAATTTTTCTACTTTCTTTAGCATTCACCTACTTCTGCTAGATGATTTCCAAATTTTGAAATGTACCTTAAAGGTTCTCGTTCGAAGACAACCTGTCAATGTACCCTTGCTGGTCATAAAAATACAACCCTGAGGTAAAATTTTACCTACGGCTCAGGTACCAAAGCCTCCCAGTATTTTTTATTTCTGTATTAAATTACTTCTCAGAAGCCAGGTTTCTTTGTTACACTGAGAGTCACTTTCAAACGGGTTTTAATTGAAGAAACGGAGCACTTTTCTCTTTTGTGATTTCGTCGTTGACACTTTACTTTAATTTTGGGATTGGGCTAGAGACCCGATGCCTAAGAATGCCTCATTCGAGGGAGGCGGTATGTCTTTCCTTGTTTTCAATGACAGATGTGAAATGGATATTTTGATTAACGGAATGTTTTCTATTGTTTCGGTTAATCTTAAAAGTAATTAAATGAAAGAAAAACTTTTTAACTGCAAGCAAGGAGCGAAATTAAAAATTTAACACGAAGAGAAATTATTCCGTATATTAAAGGGGTTGTCCCCTCCATAACACCCCGCTCTTTACGCTAGAGTTTGACTCCTTCTCACAGCTCTACTTTTTAAAACAGTAGAAAACTTTAACGTAGAGAACGAGACGTTGTGGAGGGGACAACCTCTCTCATATACGGAATAATTTCTGTTCGTTTTAAGTTTTAATGTCGCTACTTACTTGCAGTTAATTTTTTTTTTTTTTTTTTAATTTCTGAACGTTTTTGAATTAATCCATGTTTTGATTTTGGCTTACCGTACATGAATAATTAAAACAAAATTTGTCTTTTTTTTGGCTAAATGGCTTTCTCATAGTGTTAATCGGATGATTTTGATAAGAAAAGGGCGTGGGAGGAGGCCTAGTTGCCATCCAATTTTTGGTTACTTAAAAATGAAACTCAATTTTTTTTTTTTTTTTTACGAACGTTTTTGTTAGTAATAAACATACGTACCTTGCGAATTACCTTACGTAACGAACTTCTATATTTGTGTATTTGTATTATGTATATGAGGGGGTTCGCCCCCTCGTCAATACCTCGCTCTTTGCACTAAAGCTTGAATTTTATCCCAAATCTTTAAGAATGACCCCTGAATCACAAAGGCCGTAAAATAAATAGTTGAAATTACTAAAAATCCTTAAAAACGTAAAGAGTAAGGTATTGTGGAGGAGAAAAACCTTTTTTTCCATGTAATATTTCATGTTCGTTTTAAGTTTTAATGCTACTCATTACTTCCAGGCGAATTAAGTAACGCTAGAAAATCCTGCCCTCCCTTCATGGAAATTTTCTTCCCTCATGATAAATTCCTCCATGGAAAGATCCTCCCACATAACCTTCTCCCCCGACCCACTCCAACCCCAATGCGAAAAAGTCTCCCCGAAAACGTCTGTACACTTCCTAATAAACATCACTATGTGTAAAAAATGGTCATAGCTTGTAACTTGCAGTCCCTCCTCAGAGGACTGTGGGGGATTAAAACATCCCCAAAGACATAGTTATTAGGTTTTCGACTAAGCTGAACAGAATGGCTATCTCAAAATTTTGATCCGGTTACTTTGGGGAAAAAGTTGCGTGGGGGGAGCCTAGGTGCCCTCAAATTTTTTGGTCACTTAAAAAGGGCACTAGAGCTTTTAATTTCCGTTGGAATGAGCCGTTTCACAACATTCTAGGACCACTAGGTCGATACGATCACTCTTGGAAAAAAAAACAAAAAAACACGCATCCGTGATCTGTCTTCTGGCAAAAAATACAAAATTCCACATTTTTGTAGATAAGAGCTTGAGACTTTTACAGTGGGGCTCTCTGATACGCTTAATCTGTGAATCTGATAGTGGGATTTTCTTTAAGATACTATGACTTTTAGTGGGTGTTTCCCCTATTTTCTAAAATAAGGCAAATTTTCTCAGGCTCATAACTTTTGATGGGTAAGTTTAAACTGTATATTTAAAATCAGCATCAAATGCGATTCTTTTGATGCAACTATTGGTATCAAAATTCCGTTATTTAGAGTTTAGGTTACTGTTGAGCCGGGTTACTCCTGACTTCAGTTCGTTACCACGAACTGTTTGAAAGTGTATTATGGATACAAACTTATGGGGATTTCGAAAAAGAACCTGAAAACCCTCGAAAATGGCATTGAATCGAAATAAACAGTGCACCATTAGAATCTGCAGGATCGAAAACCTTGAATAGGATAACTACAGTCCTCCACCTTGAACATCAAGGAAATCACTTTTTTGTATGGGTTGTGTTGATGTCTTTTTTTATTCTTTTTTGTTCTACCAGGTCTAGCGAGTGATCAGAGCATCACAGAAATATGTTTCATAGCTCATTCACTCATTCAATTTTCATCAACATAGTTTAAAGGTCCAATAAATATGGTTTTGGTTTGATGATATAACCCTTCATGGTCCCCAGGAAAGGACTGTACAGGGTATAGGAACTGGGTGTATCAAAATCGCTCGTATCGGTATCTGACGTATTGGTATTACGGGTATCTTTATCAGACATATCAATATCCAATTTTTTGGTTCAGTCATGGTTTT
This sequence comes from Artemia franciscana, assembly GCF_032884065.1. Classification (NCBI taxonomy): domain Eukaryota; kingdom Metazoa; phylum Arthropoda; class Branchiopoda; order Anostraca; family Artemiidae; genus Artemia; species Artemia franciscana. The sequence goes on from NC_088883.1 coordinate 33,686,975, forward strand.
ATGACTTCTACTATAGTTGCAGCAGTAGCTGCAACCTAGTAAAGAGCAACCCACAGCCAATAGTAACCAAAAGTTGAAAAGCGCATTTTGAAATAAAATGCCTAATGAGGAAAAAAATGACCATGTGACATTGATTTGGGATATTAACTATTATTTCGGTATATCTTAAAAGTAAAAGTTTATTGTGAAAACATTTATAGTAGTTCGAAAAAGAGCCTGAAACCCCTCAAAAATGGCGTCAAATCAAAATAAAGATTGCACCATTGGAATCAGTATGGGTAAAAACTTTGAAGTAACTTGAGTTCCCCACCCTGAAAAACAATGAAAATCATTTTTTGTATGGGTAGCAATGATATGTCCTTCTTATGGCACTTGGTATTTATAAAGTGACATATAGCGATCGCAAATTCTGTCTGTCTGTCCCGGTTTTGCTAGTTTGGGCACTTCCAGATAAGCTAGGACGATGAAATTTGGCAGGTATATCATGGACCGAACCAGATTAAATCAGAAATAGTCGTTTCTCCGATTCTACCATCTGGGGGGAAGGGAGTGGGGGACAGTTAATTCGGAAAAATTAGAAAAATGAGGTATTTTTAACTTACGAATGGGTAATTGGATTTTAATGAAATTCTATATTTAGAAGGATATCGTGTCTCATTTTAAATCCTGACAAGATCCGAGGACATTGGGGGAGTTGGAGTGGGATACCTGAAATCTTGGAAAACGCTTAGGGTAGAGGTATCGGGGTGATACTTGGAGGCTAAAATAAGCAAAAGTCGTGAAGGTGCACAATTCGTATTCTCGATTGACGCGTGCGAAACGTCAACTCCAAGTCAAATTCGTGCATTGTTTAGAATCATACTAACAACTTGCTCTCCATCAACTCCTACAGAGTTAAGGGAAAAATATAAATAAAAAATGTCCGAAGAAATACTCCATCGAAAACGGTTAGAGACGTCAGATATGACTTTTGATTTTACATCATAAATTTATAACTACACTTTAGTTATTATAGAAGACTAGCTGTTGGGGTGGGGCTTCGCGCCACCCCAACACCTAGTTGGTGGGGCGCTTCGCGCCCCCCAAGCCCCCCCGCGCGCGTAAGTCGTTACGCGCCATATTAGTTACGCGCCATTGAAGCTGTGTCCCTGTGTCCCACCTGTGAATAGAGATAGATATAAATATATATTTTTAACTACGTAAAATATGCGAATATACAACATTCTTCGCTGTCCCATTGTCTGTGCATATAAATAGCATTTATATTCCCTGTGTCCCGGTCGTCATTTGTGTCTTGGTGTCCCAGTTTGTAATTTCTCTTTGAGTGTCCCGGTCGTCATTTATATTCCCTGTGTCCCAGTGTCCCGGTCGTCATTTGTGTACCGGTGTCCCGGTCTGTAATTTCTATTCAAACAATCCCTGTGTCTCAGTCGTCAATTATATATCCCGCCTGTGCCCCCAGCGTCCCCGTTGTAGCTGTGTCCCTGTGTCCCGGTCGTCACTTATATTCCCGGTCGTGATTTGTGTCCGGGTGTCCCAGTCTGTAATTTTTCTTTGAGGTTCCCGGTCGTCATTTATATTCCCTCTGTGTCGGTCGTCATTTGTGTCCCGGTCTGTAATTTATCTTTGAGTGTTTTTTCTTTTTAGTTTTTTTTTAGTTTTTTACATTTTTTCAGTTTTCTTTTTCTTCTTTATTTTTCAGCGTCACTATGAAGTACATATCGCCGAACCTTTGTTTTTTAACTTAAATCTGGTAGGCATTGATGACCTTATCCAAGTCAAAATCCCAAACCCAATCATCATCGCTATCATTTTCAGTTTTGATATGTTTTGACTCTCGCTTTCCAGGTGAATTTTCATCTAACTGCGCGGTTTTGCGTTCTTTAGCTGCAAGCCTGTTTTCTTGCTGTTCTTGTGATTCCTCGGCACGCTTTCTTTTCTTACTTTCTCTATTAGCTGCAAGCCTGTTTTCTTGCTGTTCTTGTGATTCCTCGGCACGCTTTCTTTTCTTACTTTCTCTATCAGCAGCAAGTTTTTTGGCATAGACTCTTTGAGCAGCTTCCTCGGCTGTTGCCATTGTAGGTTCTTCAGTCATTTTACAATTAAACATTTTTCCGTGAACGCATGTCTTAAATATCTTTAATGACGTCACCGTCATAGCAAAAATGACGACAACTAACTTCATGACGTCAGTCGACACAGAAACATGACGTCACCTGACAGACAGACACACAGACAGACAACTTATTTTTATATATATAGATTTGTGCGTAAGTATGGCAAACAAACCTCCTCAGGAATTGGGAATGCCTTCACCTAATCGTACCGCTGCTGTTTCGATATGTGTAGAATTGGATCGTGAACAAAGTTACAGTACGAGTGATCTATTGTCGTATGTACAAAATAACATTTCAAAGTTAACGTCGGAACAAAAATACATTTATGATACGATAATGCATTGTGTCGATAACAACGTTGGAGAAATTTTCTTTTTGGATGCACCAGGAGGTACTGGTAAAACATTTGTGATAAAACTGATTCTGGCATCAATTCGATCAAAACATGATATAACGTTGGCAATTGCGTCGTCCGGAATAGCCGAAACGTTGCTGCTTGGTGGAAGAACTGCTCATTCCGCTTTGAAATTGCCTCTGAATTTGCATTCTACAGAAACTCCAACGAGCAATATTTCCAAATTATCTGGGATGGGTAAAGTATTGCAGCAATGCAAACTTATTATTTGGGACGAGTGCACAATGGCACACAAAAAATCCCTCGTGGCTCTTGATCAATGTTTGAAAGATTTGCACGGGAATTCGAAACCCTTTGGCAGCACATTAATTTTGCTTGCGGGAGATTTCAGGCAAACATTACCTATAATACCTAGATCAACCCCTGCAGACAAAATGAATGCTTGCCTGAAAAATTCTAATTTATGGGCACACGTAATAACATTAAAATTAACTACAGATATGCGTGTCCGATTGCAAAACGATGACTCTGGTCAAACATTTTCAGATCAATTGCTGGCAATTGGAAACGGAAAGCTCCCAGGAGACTCAATTTCAGGACGTATACAACTACCTGCTCAATTCTGTAATTTGGTGATATCCAAAAATGAATTGATTGAAAAAGTATTTCCGAATATTCTAAATAATTATAAAAATAATAAATGGCTAAGTGAAAGAGCGATTCTTGCACCCAAAAATAAAGACGTCCACGAAATCAACAATATTGTTTTGACCAATATTCGAGACCAGGCAGTCCTTTACAAGTCAGTCGACACAGTTTTGGAACCAAATGAGGCGGTTAATTATCCATCTGAATTTTTAAATTCCGTGTATCTTTCAGGGTTTCCACCACACGTGCTACAACTAAAATAGGGGCACCAATAATACTGTTAAGAAATATCAACCCACCAAAGCTTTGCAATGGCACGCGACTTGCCGTAAAAAAAAACAATGGAAAACGTAACAGAGGCCACAATCTCGACAGGGCCTTTTGAGGGTGAGGCTGTTCTTATTCCTCGCATTCCCATGATTCATATATATAAATATATATATATATATATATATATATATATATATATATATATATATATATATATATATATATATATATATATATATATATATATATATATATATATATATATATATATATATATATATATATATATATATATATATATATATATATATATATATATATATATATATATATATATATATATACATATATATATATATATATATATATATATATATATATATATATATATATATATATATATATATATATATATATATATATATATATATATATATATATATATATATATACTAGCTGTTGGGGTGGCGCTTCGCGCCACCCCAACACCTAGTTGGTGGGACGCTTCGCGTCCCCCCGCGCGCGTAAGTCGTTACGCGCCATATTAGTTATGCGCCATTGTAGTTGTGTCCCTGTGTCCCACCTGTGAATATAGATAGATTTATATATGTGTTTCAAACTACTTAAAAATTGCGAATAAACAACATTCTTGGCTTTCCCATTGTCTGTGCACATACAAAGCCGTATGTACTAATAATGACGTCATATGCAAACGCTCTTTTTACAAACAAACAAACATGCATCCACACAACTCGTTTTTATATAGATAGATAGATAGATAGATACAATACAAATTAACTGCGTAAAACTTGCGAATATACAACATTCTTCGCTGTCCAATTGTCGCTGCATATAAATACATTGTCAGGTTTACCGACCCTCGAACATGCAACGTACAATTGTCCATGGGAAAAACAATCAGTATTAAGATCTATACCACATTTTTCTAATGATTGACCTTGAGCTTTGTTAATGGTGATTGCAAATACTAATCGAATTGGGAATTGCAATCTTTTAAATTGAAAAAGCAGATCCGTTGGAATCATGGGAATGCGAGGAATAAGAACAGCCTCACCCTCATAAGGCCCTGTCAAGATTGTGGCCTCTATTAGGTTTTCCATTGTTTTTTTTACGGCAAGTCGCGTGCCATTGCAAAGCTTTGGTGGGTTGATATTTCTTAAATGTATTATTGGTACGCCTATTTTTAGTTGTAGCACGTGTGGTGGAAACCCTGAAGGATCTATGGAATTTAAAAATTCAGATGGATAATTAACCGCTTCATTTGGTTCCAAAACTGTCTTTCAAGCCCCCCTCCCCCCACTAAATAATTTTAAAAATGACAATGGTTTTGAAATGAAATGGTTTTGAATTATCTAGGACTGAGAGTAAATGTCTGTTTTTAAGTAGTTTCTTCATTGTCATGATGGCAACTAACGACTTTTTTTCTTTGTTCACTGGAAAATTTTCGTTCATTTCATTGTCAATATATCAGTGACTGCACGTAAATCCTAGGGTGTCTTGTGATTGAGATCCAATAGAATATAGCCATATGGTTTACTTGTAGCCTGATTATATGCCGAGAATAGAAATTTCGGTTCACCTGGGTATATTTGTCTGTTTAAAGTTATGAGGAAACTTCAATCACGAACAACCCTGTAGGTGATATAGTAAAGATGTCAAGCCTCTGTATAAATTTTGTTATAAGTTTTCCCTTTTAAGATTAGCCAAAATTATTAATACTCCTGCTACTTAAGCTTCTTTTAAACATTTGTCCAGATGTAAAAACTGCATTAAAATACAAATCATTGCGGTCACAATCTAAAAAAGGGGAGAACGGTTACTGATCAATTTTTTTTTCAGTTTTACGGTGTTTTTCAATTTTTATTTTAGGTGGAGATAAATTTTTTTCTTCTTTTCCCTTTTCTTAATTTCCGCACAGAGAATTTTTTTAAACCAAACAAAATTTGAAGTTCTTCCTTAAACTCTAAGTAATTTTTCAAAACTTCAGGAACATTAAAACCTTCAAAATTATAACACACTTGTACATAGCTTGCATCTTTTCTTATCAAATTGCGGCGAATTGATTTCAGCGTGTTAGTCTTTTTAAAGGCAAGGCTACATAGTTTCCAAAACCAATTCCTAGTTTGTGCCACTTCTAATGTCCGCTGTTTTACTAACCAAGTTAGCATTGAAAGATGCATATCTTTTTTCAGTCTTGTGACCAAAAAGAGGTTGTGACCCAAAATCATAGAACTCTTTGAGTAAAACTGCATTATTTTCAACAAAATATTCAGTTACGGCGACATGTTTTTCACTTGTTGCTAGCATTAAGGGTGTTCTATTGTAATAATTGAAGGCGTTTATATTGGCACCATTTGAAATCAGTATCTTACAAACATCTACTGATCCTATCCTAGCAGCATAGTGTAACGGTGTTTCATTTGCATTATCTAAGGTATTTACGTTGGCATCATTTGAAATAAGCTCCTTACAAACAGCTAATTTTCCTTGTTCAGAGGCATAGTGTAACGGTGTTCGATGAAAATTGCCTAAGGCATTTACGTTGGCACCATTTGAAAAGCTGCTTACAAACAGCTAAGTCTCCTTGTTTAGCGACATAGTGTAACGGTGTTCGTCCTAAATAGTCTAAGCTATTTACGTTGGCACCATTTGAAATAAGCTGCTCACAAACAGCTAATTTTCCTTGGTCAGCAGCATAGTGTGACCGTGTCCAATCGAATTCATCGAAAGCGTTTATCTTGGCACCATTTGAAATCAGTAGCTTACAAACATCTACTGATCCTATCCTAGCAGCATATTTTAACGGTGTTTTATTTATATTATCTAAGGTATTTACGTTGGCACCATTTGAAATAAGCTGGTTACAAACAGCTAATTTTCCTCGGTAAGCAGCATAGTGTAGCGGTGTGACATTACAATAGTCTAAGGCATTTACGTTGACACCATTTGAAAAGCTGCCTACAAACAGCTAAGTTTCCTTGTTTAGCGGCATAGTGTAACGGTGTTCGTCCTAAATAGTCTAAGCTATTTACGTTGGCACCATTTGAAATAAGCTGCTCACAAATAGCTAATTTTCCTTGGTCAGCAGAATAGTGTAACCGTGTCCAATCGAATTCATCGAAAGCGTTTATCTTGGCACCTTTTGAATCAGTAGCTTACAAACATCTACTGATCCTATCCTAGCAGCATAGTTTAACGGTGTTTTATTTATATTATCTAAGGTATTTACGTTAGCACCATTTAAAATAAGCTGGTTACGAACAGCTAATTTTCCTCGGTAAGCAGCATAGTGTAGCGGTGTGACATTACAATAGTCTAAGGCATTTACGTTGACACCATTTGAAAAGCTGTCTACAAACAGCTAAGTTTCCTTGTTTAGCGGCATAGTGTAACGGTGTTCGTCCTAAATAGTCTAAGCTATTTACGTTGGCACCATTTGAAATAAGCTGCTCACAAATAGCTAATTTTCCTTGGTCAGCAGAAAAGTGTAACCGTGGCCAATCGAATTCAACGAAAGCGTTTATCTTGGCACCATTTGAAATCAGTAGTTTACAAACATCTACTGATCCTGTCCTAGCAGCATAGTTTAACGGTGTTCTATTTATATTATCTAAGGTATTTACGTTGGCACCATTTGAAATGAGCTGGTTACAAACAGCTAATTTTCCTCGGTAAGCAGCATAGTGTAGCGGTGTGACATTACAATAGTCTAAGGCATTTACTTTGGCACCATTTGAAATAAGCTGCTTACAAACAGCTGATTTTCCTTGTTCAGCGGCATAGTGTAACGGTGTTCGTTCTAAATTATCTAAGTTATTTACGTTGGCACCATTTGAAATAAGCTGCTTACAAACAGCTAATTCTCCTCGGTAAGCAGCATAGTGTAGCGGTGTGACATTACAATAGTCTAAGGCATTTACTTTGGCCCCATTTGAAATAAGTTGCTTACAAACAGCTGATTTTCCTTGTTCAGCGGCATAGTGTAACGGTGTTCGTTCTAAATTATCTAAGTTATTTACGTTGGCACCATTTGAAATAAGCTGCTTACAAACAGCTAATGGTCCTCGGTAAGCAGCATAGTGTAGCGGTGTGACATTACAATAGTCTATTGCATTTACTTTGGCACCATTTGAAATAAGCTGCTTACAAACAGCTGATTTTCCTTGTTCAGCGGCATAGTGTAACGGTGTTCGTTCTAAATTATCTAAGTTATTTACGTTGGCACCATTTGAAATAAGCTGCTTACAAACAGCTAATTTTCCTCGGTAAGCAGCATAGTGTAGTGGTGTGCCATTCTCGTAGGTATTTACGTTGGCACCATTTGAAATAAGCTGCTCACAAACAGATAATTTTCCTTGGTCAGCAGCATAGTGTAACCGTGTCAAATCGAATTTATCGAAAGTGTTTATCTTGGCACCATTTGAAATCAGCAGCTTACAAACATCTACTGATCCTATCCTAGCAGCATAGTTTAACGGTGTTTTATTTATATTATCTAAGGTATTTACGTTGGCACCATTTGAAATAAGCTGGTTACAAACAGCTAATTTTCCTCGGTAAGCAGCATAGTGTAGCGGTGTGACATTACAATAGTCTAAGGCATTTACTTTGGCACCATTTGAAATAAGCTGCTTAGAAACAGCTGATTTCCCTTGATAAGCGGCATAGTGTAACGGTGTTCGTTCTAAATTATCTAAGTTATTTACGTTGGCACCTTTGGAAATAAGCTGCTCACAAACAGATAATTTTCCTCGGTAAGCAGCAAAGTGTAGCGGTGTGACATTACAATAGTCTACGGCATTTACTTTGGCACCATTTGAAATAAGCTGCTTACAAACAGCTGATTTTCCTTGTTCAGCGGCATAGTGTAACGGTGTTCGTTCTAAATTATCTAAGTTATTTATGTTGGCACCATTTGAAATAAGCTGCTCACAAACAGATAATTTTCCTCGGTAAGCAGCATAGTGTAGCGGTGTGACATTACAATAGTCTAAGGCATTTACTTTGGCACCATTTGAAATAAGCTGCTTACAAACAGCTGATTTTCCTTGTTCAGCGGCATAGTGTAACGGTGTTCGTTCTAAATTATCTAAGTTATTTATGTTGGCACCATTTGAAATAAGCTGATTACAAACAGCTAATTTTCCTCGGTAAGCAGCATAGTGTAGCGGTGTGACATTACAATAGTCTAAGGCATTTACGTTGGTACCATTTGAAATAAGCTGCTTACAAATAGCTAATTTTCCTTGTTCAGCAGCATAGTGTAACGGTGTTCGATTAAAAGCATAGTGTAACGATGCGCTTCTTGAAGGTTCTATCGGATTTATTTGCATTTTATTTTAATTTCTCAGTTACGACCAACTAGAATTTGTTCTTTACTATATCAAGTTCATAAAACCTAAAAAGAAAATTCTTTTAAAATTTTCGGCTATTTCTCTTATCGAATTAGAAAATTCAAATTTCTCCTCAGACACTAAAAATATTTTTGCAATTTACATGATAACCTTAGAGATTATGAGCTGAGAATTAAATTAAAATAAAATTTAGAGTGAGGTTTTCTTTTTGCTATGGAAATGTAAAACGTCATTATACAAATTTCCTTTACACAATCTACTGAAACTTTTTAAAGATCAAATAAAAAAACAAGTTTTTTTTAAAAAGAAAGTAAGGAGCGACATTAAAACTCAAAACAAACAGAAATTACTCCTTATATGACAGGGGCTGTTCCCTTTTCAACGCCTCACTCTTTACGCTAAAGTTTGACTCTTTCTCTTAACTCTACTTTTTAAAACAGGAAATAGGAGGAAAAGCTATTTACGAAATAGGAGGATAGGAGGAAAAGCCCCTTTCATATAAGGATTAATTTCTGTTTGTTTTAAGTTTTAATGTCGCTCCTTACTTTCATATAAAAACACTTTTTTTTTATTTTAATTTCTAGACGTTTTTGAATTAATCCATGTTTTGATCTTGGCTCTCCGCATATAAATAATTTAAACGAAATTTTGTATATTATTTTTTTTTTTGGCTAAATTGCTTTCTCATAGTTTTATTCGGAAGATTTTGAGAAAAGGGAGCGAGGGAGGAGGCCTAGTTGCCCTCTAATTTTTGATTACCAAAAAGACAGCTAGAACTTTTATTTTTTTACGAACTTTTTCATTAGTAAAAAATATTTATAACTTACGAATTAACTTACGTAATAAACTTCTATATTCGTATGTTTTTATTGCGTATATGAGGGGGTTCTACCCTCGTCAATACCTCGCTCTTTACACTACAGCTTAAATTTTGTCCAAATTCCTTAAGAATGACCCCTGAATCACAAACGCCATAGAATAAATAGTTGAATTTACTAAAAATACTTTAGCGTAAAGAGTTACGTAGATTACGTAACCTACGAATTAAGTTACGTAACGAACTTCTATATTTGTATATTTTAACAAATATTACGTACTAGCTGTTGGGTTGGCGCTTCGCGCCACCCCAACACCTAGTTGGTGGGGGCGCTTTGCGACCCCCCCAAGCCCCCCCGCGCGCGTAAGTCGTTACGCGCCATATTAGTTACGCGCCATTGTAGTTGTGCCCCTATGTCCCACCTGTGAATATAGATATATATCTATATATATATATATATATATATATATATATATATATATATATATATATATATATATATATATATATATATATATATTTATATATATATATATATATATGACGTCAGTTTCTGCTGACGTCATGAAATTAGTTGTCAGGTGACGTCATGTTTCTGTGTCGGCGGACGTCATGAAATTAGTTGTCGTCATTTTTGCTTTGACGGTGACGTCATTCAAGTTATATAAGACATATGTTCACGTAGAAATCTATTAATGTTTAAGTTTACAATGACTGATGAAGATGCTCAAAGAGTCTATGCCAAAAAACTTGCTGCTGATAGTTCCTCGGCACGCTTTCTTTTCTGACTTTCTCTATCAGCAGCAAGTTTTTTGGCATAGACTCTTTTCGCAAGTTTTACGTAGTTAAAAACATATATATATATATATATATATATATATATATATATATATATATATATATATATATATATATATATATATATATATATATATATCTATATTCACAGGTGGGACATAGGGACACAACTACAATGGCGCGTAACTAATATGGCGCGTAACGACTTACGCGCGCGGGGGGGCTTGGGGGGGGGGGCGCGAAGCGCCCCCACCAACTAGGTGTTGGGGTGGCGCGAAGCGCCACCCCAACAGCTAGTATATATATATATATATATATATATATATATATATATATATATATATATATATATATATATATATTTATATATATATATATATATATATATATATATATATATATATATATATATATATATATATATATATATATATATATATGTTTTTAACTACGTAAAACTTGCGAATATACAACATTCTTTGCTGTCCCATCGTCCGTGCATATAAATAGATTGTCAGGTTTACCGACTCTTGAACATGCAACGCATAATGGTCCATGGGAAAACAATCCGTATTCAGATCTATACCTCATGATTCTATTGATTGCCACTGAGCTTTGTTGATGGTGATTGCTAATCGACCATTTCCTTTGTTGCCGTCGTCATTTATATATCCCCCTGTGCCCCCCGGCGTCCCCGTTGTAGTTGTGTCCCTGTGTCCGGGTCGTCATTTATATTCCCTGTGTCCCCGTCGTCATTTGTGTCCCGGTGTCCCAGTCTGTGATTTCTATTTGAGTGTCCCGGGCGTCATTTATATTCGTCAGGATATTGTAGGGCATCGTAGCATCGATGAGTTTAAGCAATTCTTGTCAACTGATTGTTTTGCCTATAAAGAATATTATCTCGTGGTAAGAACTGATCACCGACCACAACGATTGCCACTTTGTTGATAGTTGCGTATCAGGAGGCATCAATTCGATTGCTGTTTTTAAGCAGAAGCACTAAATTATTATTTTTGTGGAAAAGATGATATATATTAATATATATATATATATATTTTCTTTTTAGTTTTTATCTTTTTATTAGTAAAAGATAAACGTAACTTACAAAATAGCTTGCGTAACGAGCTAGGTGTTGGGGTGGCGCGAAGCGCCACCTCAACAGCTAGTTCTTATATATATATATATATATATATATATATATATAGAAGATATGTGATGAAATAATTCAGACGCCATATGCGGACAGTGACGTCACTCGACAGACACACAGACAACTTATTTATATATATCTATCTATCTATCTATCTATCTTCTATATATATAAAAATAAGTTGTCTGTCTGTCTGTCTGTGGATGGATCAGGTGACGTCACCTGAAAAAACTGGATCAGGTGACGTCAAAACTGAAAAAACTAAAAAAAAGCAAAAACTACAAAAAAAACTAAAAACTAATAAAAAAAATAAAAAAGCTAAAAAACTAAAAAAACTAAAAAAAGGCAAAAACTACAAAAAAAACTAAAAACTAATAAAAAAGCTAAAAAACTGAAAAAACTAAAAAAAGGCAAAAACTACAAAAAAAACTAAAAACTAATAAAAAAAATAAAAAAGCTAAAAAACTAAAAAAACTAAAAAAAGGCAAAAACTACAAAAAAAACTAAAAACTAATAAAAAAGCTAAAAAACTAAAAAAACTAAAAAAAGGCAAAAACTACAAAAAAACTAAAAACTAATAAAAAAAATAAAAAAGCTAAAAAACTAAAAAAACTAAAAAAACTAAAAAAACTAAAAAAAGGTAAAAAACTAAAAAAATTAAAAACTAAAAAAAAATAAAAAAAAGGAAAAAACTGAAAAATAAGCTAAAAGAAAGGTAAAAACCAATAAAAAACTAAAAAAAAAACTGAAAAAACTAAAAAAAGGCAAAAACTACAAAAAAAAACTAAAAACTAATAAAAAAAGTAAAAAAGCTAAAAAACTAAAAAAACTAAAAAAACTAAAAAAAGGTAAAAAACTAAAAAAAATAAAAAATAAAAAAAAAACTAAAAAAAAGGAAAAAACTGAAAAATAAGCTAAAATAAAGGTAAAAACCAATAAAAAACTAAAAAGAAAAAAAGGAAAAAACTAAAAAAAAATTTTCATCTAAAAAACTAAAAAAAACTAAAAAAGGTAAAAACTAAAAGAACTAAAAAAGAAAAAAATAAATGACGAAACTCAAAGAGAAAGCGACCAGGACAAAAGGAATCTTCGATTAGCAATCAACAAAGCACCGGGACACAGGGAGTATAAATGACGACCAGGACATAAGTAAAAAAAAAAAAAACTATCTATATATATAAATCGTGGATCAGGTGACGTCACTGAAAAAACTGGATCAGGTGACGTCAAAACTGAAAAAACTAAAAAAAGGCAAAAACTACAAAAAAAACTAAAAACTAATAAAAAAAATAAAAAAGCTAAAAAACTAAAAAAACTAAAAAAAGGCAAAAACTACAAAAAAAATTAAAAACTAATAAAAAAGCTAAAAAACTAAAAAAACTAAAAAAACGCAAAAACTACAAAAAAAACTAAAAACTAATAAAAAAGCTAAAAAACTGAAAAAACTAAAAAAAGGCAAAAACTACAAAAAAAACTAAAAACTAATAAAAAAAATAAAAAAGCTAAAAAACTAAAAAAACTAAAAAAAGGCAAAAACTACAAAAAAAACTAAAAACTAATAAAAAAGCTAAAAAACTAAAAAAACTAAAAAAAGGCAAAAACTACAAAAAAACTAAAAACTAATAAAAAAAATAAAAAAGCTAAAAAACTAAAAAAACTAAAAAAACTAAAAAAACTAAAAAAAGGTAAAAAACTAAAAAAATTAAAAACTAAAAAAAAATAAAAAAAAGGAAAAAACTGAAAAATAAGCTAAAAGAAAGGTAAAAACCAATAAAAAACTAAAAAAAAAACTGAAAAAACTAAAAAAAGGCAAAAACTACAAAAAAAAACTAAAAACTAATAAAAAAAGTAAAAAAGCTAAAAAACTAAAAAAACTAAAAAAACTAAAAAAAGGTAAAAAACTAAAAAAAATAAAAAATATATAAAAATATATATATATATATATATATAAATATATATATATATATATATATATATATATATATATATATATATATATATATATATATATATATATACTAGCTGTTGGGGTGGCGCTTCGCGCCACCCCAACACCTAGTTGGTGGGGGCGCTTCGCGCCCCCCCCCCCAAGCCCCCCCGCGCGCGTAAGTCGTTACGCGCCATATTAGTTACGCGCCATTGTAGTTGTGTCCCTATGTCCCACCTGTGAATATAGATATATATATATATATATATATATATATATATATATATATATATATATATATATATATATATATATATATATATATATATATATATGTTTTTAACTACGTAAAACTTGCGAAAAGAGTCTATGCCAAAAAACTTGCTGCTGATAGAGAAAGTCAGAAAAGAAAGCGTGCCGAGGAACTATCAGCAGCAAGTTTTTTGGCATAGACTCTTTGAGCATCTTCATCAGTCATTGTAAACTTAAACATTAATAGATTTCTACGTGAACATATGTCTTATATAACTTGAATGACGTCACCGTCAAAGCAAAAATGACGACAACTAATTTCATGACGTCCGCCGACACAGAAACATGACGTCACCTGACAACTAATTTCATGACGTCAGCAGAAACTGACGTCATATATATATATATATATATAAATATATATATATATATATATATATATATATATATATATATATATATATATATATATATATATATATATATATATAGATATATATCTATATTCACAGGTGGGACATAGGGGCACAACTACAATGGCGCGTAACTAATATGGCGCGTAACGACTTACGCGCGCGGGGGGGCTTGGGGGGGTCGCAAAGCGCCCCCACCAACTAGGTGTTGGGGTGGCGCGAAGCGCCAACCCAACAGCTAGTACGTAATATTTGTTAAAATATACAAATATAGAAGTTCGTTACGTAACTTAATTCGTAGGTTACGTATATTTACGTAATCTACGTAACTCTTTACGCTAAAGTATTTTTAGTAAATTCAACTATTTATTCTATGGCGTTTGTGATTCAGGGGTCATTCTTAAGGAATTTGGACAAAATTTAAGCTGTAGTGTAAAGAGCGAGGTATTGACGAGGGTAGAACCCCCTCATATACGCAATAAAAACATACGAATATAGAAGTTTATTACGTAAGTTAATTCGTAAGTTATATATATTTTTTACTAATGAAAAAGTTCGTAAAAAAATAAAAGTTCTAGCTGTCTTTTTGGTAATCAAAAATTAGAGGGCAACTAGGCCTCCTCCCTCGCTCCCTTTTCTCAAAATCTTCCGAATAAAACTATGAGAAAGCAATTTAGCCAAAAAAAAAAATAATATACAAAATTTCGTTTAAATTATTTATATGCGGAGAGCCAAGATCAAAACATGGATTAATTCAAAAACGTCTAGAAATTAAAATAAAAAAAAAGTGTTTTTATATGAAAGTAAGGAGCGACATTAAAACTTAAAACAAACAGAAATTAATCCTTATATGAAAGGGGCTTTTCCTCCTATCCTCCTATTTCGTAAATAGCTTTTCCTCCTATTTCCTGTTTTAAAAAGTAGAGTTAAGAGAAAGAGTCAAACTTTAGCGTAAAGAGTGAGGCGTTGAAAAGGGAACAGCCCCTGTCATATAAGGAGTAATTTCTGTTTGTTTTGAGTTTTAATGTCGCTCCTTACTTTCTTTTTAAAAAAAACTTGTTTTTTTATTTGATCTTTAAAAAGTTTCAGTAGATTGTGTAAAGGAAATTTGTATAATGACGTTTTACATTTCCATAGCAAAAAGAAAACCTCACTCTAAATTTTATTTTAATTTAATTCTCAGCTCATAATCTCTAAGGTTATCATGTAAATTGCAAAAATATTTTTAGTGTCTGAGGAGAAATTTGAATTTTCTAATTCGATAAGAGAAATAGCCGAAAATTTTAAAAGAATTTTCTTTTTAGGTTTTATGAACTTGATATAGTAAAGAACAAATTCTAGTTGGTCGTAACTGAGAAATTAAAATAAAATGCAAATAAATCCGATAGAACCTTCAAGAAGCGCATCGTTACACTATGCTTTTAATCGAACACCGTTACACTATGCTGCTGAACAAGGAAAATTAGCTATTTGTAAGCAGCTTATTTCAAATGGTACCAACGTAAATGCCTTAGACTATTGTAATGTCACACCGCTACACTATGCTGCTTACCGAGGAAAATTAGCTGTTTGTAATCAGCTTATTTCAAATGGTGCCAACATAAATAACTTAGATAATTTAGAACGAACACCGTTACACTATGCCGCTGAACAAGGAAAATCAGCTGTTTGTAAGCAGCTTATTTCAAATGGTGCCAAAGTAAATGCCTTAGACTATTGTAATGTCACACCGCTACACTATGCTGCTTACCGAGGAAAATTATCTGTTTGTGAGCAGCTTATTTCAAATGGTGCCAACATAAATAACTTAGATAATTTAGAACGAACACCGTTACACTATGCCGCTGAACAAGGAAAATCAGCTGTTTGTAAGCAGCTTATTTCAAATGGTGCCAAAGTAAATGCCGTAGACTATTGTAATGTCACACCGCTACACTTTGCTGCTTACCGAGGAAAATTATCTGTTTGTGAGCAGCTTATTTCCAAAGGTGCCAACGTAAATAACTTAGATAATTTAGAACGAACACCGTTACACTATGCCGCTTATCAAGGGAAATCAGCTGTTTCTAAGCAGCTTATTTCAAATGGTGCCAAAGTAAATGCCTTAGACTATTGTAATGTCACACCGCTACACTATGCTGCTTACCGAGGAAAATTAGCTGTTTGTAACCAGCTTATTTCAAATGGTGCCAACGTAAATCCCTTAGATAATATAAATAAAACACCGTTAAACTATGCTGCTAGGATAGGATCAGTAGATGTTTGTAAGCTGCTGATTTCAAATGGTGCCAAGATAAACACTTTCGATAAATTCGATTTGACACGGTTACACTATGCTGCTGACCAAGGAAAATTATCTGTTTGTGAGCAGCTTATTTCAAATGGTGCCAACGTAAATACCTACGAGAATGGCACACCACTACACTATGCTGCTTACCGAGGAAAATTAGCTGTTTGTAAGCAGCTTATTTCAAATGGTGCCAACGTAAATAACTTAGATAATTTAGAACGAACACCGTTACACTATGCCGCTGAACAAGGAAAATCAGCTGTTTGTAAGCAGCTTATTTCAAATGGTGCCAAAGTAAATGCAATAGACTATTGTAATGTCACACCGCTACACTATGCTGCTTACCGAGGACCATTAGCTGTTTGTAAGCAGCTTATTTCAAATGGTGCCAACGTAAATAACTTAGATAATTTAGAACGAACACCGTTACACTATGCCGCTGAACAAGGAAAATCAGCTGTTTGTAAGCAACTTATTTCAAATGGGGCCAAAGTAAATGCCTTAGACTATTGTAATGTCACACCGCTACACTATGCTGCTTACCGAGGAGAATTAGCTGTTTGTAAGCAGCTTATTTCAAATGGTGCCAACGTAAATAACTTAGATAATTTAGAACGAACACCGTTACACTATGCCGCTGAACAAGGAAAATCAGCTGTTTGTAAGCAGCTTATTTCAAATGGTGCCAAAGTAAATGCCTTAGACTATTGTAATGTCACACCGCTACACTATGCTGCTTACCGAGGAAAATTAGCTGTTTGTAACCAGCTCATTTCAAATGGTGCCAACGTAAATACCTTAGATAATATAAATAGAACACCGTTAAACTATGCTGCTAGGACAGGATCAGTAGATGTTTGTAAACTACTGATTTCAAATGGTGCCAAGATAAACGCTTTCGATGAATTCGATTGGCCACGGTTACACTTTTCTGCTGACCAAGGAAAATTAGCTATTTGTGAGCAGCTTATTTCAAATGGTGCCAACGTAAATAGCTTAGACTATTTAGGACGAACACCGTTACACTATGCCGCTAAACAAGGAAACTTAGCTGTTTGTAGACAGCTTTTCAAATGGTGTCAACGTAAATGCCTTAGACTATTGTAATGTCACACCGCTACACTATGCTGCTTACCGAGGAAAATTAGCTGTTCGTAACCAGCTTATTTTAAATGGTGCTAACGTAAATACCTTAGATAATATAAATAAAACACCGTTAAACTATGCTGCTAGGATAGGATCAGTAGATGTTTGTAAGCTACTGATTCAAAAGGTGCCAAGATAAACGCTTTCGATGAATTCGATTGGACACGGTTACACTATTCTGCTGACCAAGGAAAATTAGCTATTTGTGAGCAGCTTATTTCAAATGGTGCCAACGTAAATAGCTTAGACTATTTAGGACGAACACCGTTACACTATGCCGCTAAACAAGGAAACTTAGCTGTTTGTAGGCAGCTTTTCAAATGGTGTCAACGTAAATGCCTTAGACTATTGTAATGTCACACCGCTACACTATGCTGCTTACCGAGGAAAATTAGCTGTTTGTAACCAGCTTATTTCAAATGGTGCCAACGTAAATACCTTAGATAATATAAATAAAACACCGTTAAAATATGCTGCTAGGATAGGATCAGTAGATGTTTGTAAGCTACTGATTTCAAATGGTGCCAAGATAAACGCTTTCGATGAATTCGATTGGACACGGTCACACTATGCTGCTGACCAAGAAAAATTAGCTGTTTGTGAGCAGCTTATTTCAAATGGTGCCAACGTAAATAGCTTAGACTATTTAGGACGAACACCGTTACACTATGTCGCTAAACAAGGAGACTTAGCTGTTTGTAAGCAGCTTTTCAAATGGTGCCAACGTAAATGCCTTAGGCAATTTTCATCGAACACCGTTACACTATGCCTCTGAACAAGGAAAATTAGCTGTTTGTAAGGAGCTTATTTCAAATGATGCCAACGTAAATACCTTAGATAATGCAAATGAAACACCGTTACACTATGCTGCTAGGATAGGATCAGTAGATGTTTGTAAGATACTGATTTCAAATGGTGCCAATATAAACGCCTTCAATTATTACAATAGAACACCCTTAATGCTAGCAACAAGTGAAAAACATGTCGCCGTAACTGAATATTTTGTTGAAAATAATGCAGTTTTACTCAAAGAGTTCTATGATTTTGGGTCACAACCTCTTTTTGGTCACAAGACTGAAAAAAGATATGCATCTTTCAATGCTAACTTGGTTAGTAAAACAGCGGACATTAGAAGTGGCACAAACTAGGAATTGGTTTTGGAAACTATGTAGCCTTGCCTTTAAAAAGACTAACACGCTGAAATCAATTCGCCGCAATTTGATAAGAAAAGATGCAAGCTATGTACAAGTGTGTTATAATTTTGAAGGTTTTAATATTCCTGAAGTTTTGAAAAATTACTTAGAGTTTAAGGAAGAACTTCAAATTTTGTTTGGTTTAAAAAAATTCTCTGTGCGGAAATTAAGAAAAGGGAAAAGAAGAAAAAAATTTATCTCCACCTAAAATAAAAATTGAAAAACACCGTAAAACTGAAAAAAAAATTGATCAGTAACCGTTCTCCCCTTTTTTAGATTGTGACCGCAATGATTTGTATTTTAATGCAGTTTTTACATCTGGACAAATGTTTAAAAGAAGCTTAAGTAGCAGGAGTATTAATAATTTTGGCTAATCTTAAAAGGGAAAACTTATAACAAAATTTATACAGAGGCTTGACATCTTTACTATATCACCTACAGGGTTGTTCGTGATTGAAGTTTCCTCATAACTTTAAACAGACAAATATACCCAGGTGAACCGAAATTTCTATTCTCGGCATATAATCAGGCTACAAGTAAACCATATGGCTATATTCTATTGGATCTCAATCACAAGACACCCTAGGATTTACGTGCAGTCACTGATATATTGACAATGAAATGAACGAAAATTTTCCTGTGAACAAAGAAAAAAAGTCGTTAGTTGCCATCATGACAATGAAGAAACTACTTAAAAACAGACATTTACTCTCAGTCCTAGATAATTCAAAACCATTTCATTTCAAAACCATTGTCATTTTTAAAATTATTTAGTGGGGGGAGGGGGGCTTGAAAGTGAGGAGGGTTATGAGGTTTTGTTTTGAAACTGAATATATTTATAACAATAAATAACTACTTAAGGATTGAAACTGCTAAGAAACTTAAATGGACAAGTAAAATCAAATGAGAAAGATTAGTTTATATTCACATTTTTTGTACAGGCTAGTGTTCAATCCACAGGCAATTTCTCTGGAAAACATCTAGCAAATATTCATCCGCTTTTCAGTTTGTCCATGCTTCAAAGCCATATTTGACAAAACATATCGAACCCATTGGACAACTTTGACCATCAAAGGTGACAGCTAATGCAAAGGGCATCTGGAGTTTCTGACAACTCGTTATACGTCCATACCTCAGATAAACCATAAATGACGATAGCCTATACAAAAGTTATGTGATGACTTCAGAGGTGAATGGGGTTGGTTCTTCACCTTATTCATTTATGAAATGAATAATAAGAATAAATAATAAGAATAAGAATTTTATATATATATATATATATATATATATATATATATATATATATATATATATATATATATATATATATATATATATATATATATATATATACTACCTGTTGAAGTGGCGCTTCATGCCAACCCAACACCTAGTTGTTGGGGGCGCTTCGCATCCCCCCCAAGCCCTCCCCCGCGCGCGTAAGTCGTTATGCGCCATATTAGTTAGGCGCCATTGTAGTTTTGTCCCTGTGTCCCAACTGTGAATATAGATATCTTCTATATATATATATATAAAAATAAGTTGTCTGTGGATGTGTCTGTCAGGTGACGTCATGTTTGTGTGTTGACTGACGTCATGTTTGTTGATTGACGAAATTACGCATCGGGACACAAATGACGACCGGGACATAGGGAATATAAATGACGACCGGGACACTCAAAGAGAAAGTGACCGGGACACAAGGAATGTTCGATTAGCAATCACCATCAACAAAGCACCGGGACACATATGACGACCGGGACACAGGGAATATAAATGACAACCAGGACACTCAAAGAGAAATTACAGACCGGGACACCGGAACACAAATGACGACCGAGACAAAAATGACGACCGGGACACTGCGACACAGGGAATATAAATGACGACCGCGACACTCGAAGAGAAATTACAGACTGGGACACCGGGACACAAATGACGACCGGGACACAGGGAAACAACAACAACAGGGACGCAGGGGGGCACAGGGGGATATATAAATGACGACGGGGACACAGGGAATGTTCGATTAGCAATCACCATTAACAAAACTCAAGGGCAATCATAAGAATAATGAGGTATAGATCTGAACTCAGATTGTTTTTCCCATGGACAATTATATGTTGTATGTTCAAGAGTCGGTAAACCTGACAATCAATTTCTATGCACAGACAATGGGACAGCCAAGAATGATGTGCATTCGCAAGTTTTACGTAGTTAAAAATATATATATATATATCTATCTATATTCACAGGTGGGACACAGGGACACAACTACAATGGCGCGTAACTAATATGGCGCGTAACGACTTGCACGCGCAAGTCGTTACGGGGGGCTTGGGGGGGGGGGCGAAGTGCCCCCACCAACTAGGTGTTGGGGTGGCGCTTCGCGCCACCCCAACAGCTAGTATATATATATATCTATTTACATAAAAATAAGTTGGCTGTCTGTCTGTGGATCAGGTGACGTCATGTTTCTGTGTTGACTGACGTCATGTTTTCAACTGACGAAATTACAGACCGGAACATCGGGACACAAATGACGACCGGGAATATAAATTTCTATGTGCATTTCTGCACATAGGGAATATAAATGACGACAATCAAAGAGAAAGCGACCGGGACAAAAGGATTGTTCGATTAGCAATCACCATCAAAAAGCACCGGGACACAAATGACGACCGGGACGCAGGGAGTATAAATGACGACCAGGACATAAGTAAAAAAAAACTAAAAAAACTAAAAAAAAGGTAAAAACTACAAAAAAACTAAAAGGAAAAAAACTAAAAACTAATAAAAAAAACTAAAAACTAATAAAAAAACTAAAAAAGCTAAAAAACTAAAAAAACTAAAAAAGAAAAAAAATAAAAAAGGAAAAAATGAAAAATAAAGGAGAAAAACAAAACTAAAAAACGAATGTATATACAGACCGGGACACCGGGATAAAAATGACGACCGAGACACAGGGAATATAAATGACGACCGGGACACAGGGACACAACTGGAACGGGGACGCCGGGGGGCACAGGGGGATATAAATGACGACCGGGACACCGGGACACAAGGAATATAAATGACGCCCGGGACACTCAAAGAGAAATCACAGACTGGGACACCGGGACACAAATGACGACCGGGACACAGGGAATATAAATGACGACCGGGACACAGGGACAAAACTACAAAGGGGACGCCGGGGGGCACAGGGGGATACATAAATGACGATGGCGACACAGGGAATGGTCGATTAGCAATCAATATCAACAAAGCTCAAGGGCAATCATTAGAATCATGAGATATAGATCTGAATACGGATTGTTTTCCCATGGACCATTATATGTTGCATGTTCAAGAGTCGGCAAACCTGACAATCTATTTATATGCACAGACAATGGGACAGCAAAGAATGTTGTATATTCGCAAGTTTTACGTAGTTAAAAACATATATACATATATATATATATATATATATATATATATATATATATATATATATATATATATATATATATATATATATATATATATATATATATATATATATATATATATATGTATATATCTATATTCACAGGTGGGACATAGGGACACAACTACAATGGCACATAACTGATATGGCGCGTAACGACTTACGCGCGCGGGGGGGCTTGGGGGGGGGGGCGAAGCGCCCCCACCAACTAGGTGTTGGGGTGGCGCGAAGCGCCACCCCAACAACTAGCATATATATATATATATATATATATATATATATATATATATATATATATATATATATATATATATATATATACTAGCTGTTGGGGTGGCGCTTCGCCCCGCCCCAACACCTATATGGTGGGGCACTTCGCGCCCCCCCAAGCCCCCCCGCGCGCGTAAGTCGTTACGTGCCATATTAGTTACGCGCCATTGTAGTTGTGTCCCTGTGTCCCACCTGTGAACATAGATAGATTTATATATGTGTTTCAAACTACGTAAAAATTGCGAATTTTTGCGAAAATTGCGAACATTTTTGGCTTTCCAACTACTGGGAGCTTTCCGTTTCCAATTGCCAGCAATTTATCTGAAAATGTTTGACCAGAGTCATCGTTTTGCAATCGGACACGCATATTTGTAGTTAATTTTAATATTTTTACGTGTGCCCATAAATTAGAATTTTTCAGGCAAGCATTCATTTCGTCTGCAGGAGTTAAACTACGTAAAAATTGCGAACATACAACATTCTTGGCTTTCCCATTGTCTGTGCATATACAAAGCCGTATGTACTAATAATGACGTCATATGCAAACGCTCTTTTTACAAACAAACAAACATGCATACACACAACTCGTTTTTATATAGATAGATAGATAGATAGATACAATACAAATTAACTGCGTAAAACTTGCGAATATACAACATTCTTCGCTGTCCAATTGTCGCTGCATATAAATAGATTGTCAGGTTTACCGACCCTCGAACATGCAACGTACAGTTGTCCATGGGAAAAACCATCAGTATTAAGATCTATACCACATTTTCTAATGATTGACCTTGAGCTTTGTTAATGGTGATTGCAAATGCTAATCGAATTGGGAATTGCAATCTTTTAAATTGAAAAGGCAGATCCGTTGGAATCATGGGAATGCGAGGAATAAGAACAGCCTCACCCTCAAAAGGCCCTGTCAAGATGCCTCTATTAGGTTTTCCATTGTTTTTTTTACGGCAAGTCGCGTGCCATTGCAAAGCTTTGGTGGGTTGATATTTCTTAAAAGTATTATTGGTACGCCTATTTTTAGTTGTAGCACGTGTGGTGGAAACCCTGAAAGATCTATGGAATTTAAAAATTCAGATGGATAATTAACCGCTTCATTTGGTTCAAAAACTGTGGCGACTGACTTGTAAAGGACTGCCTGGTCTCGAATCTTGGTCAAAACAATATTGTTGATTTCGTGGATGTCTATATTTTTGGGTGCGAGAATCGCTCTTTCGCTTAGCCATTTATTATTTTTATAATTTTTTAGAATATTCGGAAATACTTTTTCAATCAATTCATTTTTGGACGTCACTAAATTACAGAAATCAGCAGGTAGTTGTATACGTCCTGAAATTGAGTCTATCGTATCATAAATGTCTTTTTGTTCCGACGTTAACTTGGAAATGTTATTTTGTACATACGACAATAGATCACTCGTACTGTAACTTTGTTCACGATCCAATTCTACACATGTCGAAACAGCAGCGATACGGTTAGGTGAAGGCATTCCCAAATCCTGAAGAGGTTTGTTTAGCATACGTACACACAAATCTTCTATAATAACTAAAGTGTAGTTATAAATTTCTGATGTAAAATCAAAAGTCATATCTGACGTCTCTAACTGTTTTCGATGGAGTATATCTTCGGACATTTTTGACTTATATTTTTCCCATAACTCTGTTGGAGCTGATGGAGAGCAAGTTGTTAAAATGATGCCAAACAATGCGCGAATTTGACTTGGGGTTGACGTTTCGCACGCGTCATTGATGCAGTTATCCCAGTGTTGGTCATTCTCCAATAAATTCAGAGCTTGGCATGCACTACGGTAAGTGTCATGTATAGTACCGTTTACAGTTCTCAAATACTCAAAGGATGTCGGACCGGGTACATTCACCAAAAGCAGGCGTAGAAAGAAGCATTCATGTTGATTGGGGTGAACGGTGTAGAGTCTTCCTATCGTGGTATTTTTGAAGATGGTAGGTTGGCCGTCGACTGACTTACCCTGTTTTCGACGTTCAAATACTTTATTTTTAGTATTCCACGTGTAATACGAAGGCACTTCAGTATACAGCAGTTTTTTTGCAAAAGATTCATTTTTGCAAAGCGAAAAAAAGCTGTTAATGTTGTATCCGGTGGATTCAGGGCTCATTGTTGCACGTTGGTTTCCGTGAAATAAACACGTTGACCATTCTGTAAATGTACCACTAAGTGAACAACAGCTGGACTAAGTTCATGTATCGGAAATGAAAGAATTCGCCAAACAGCTTCATTACTGCTTATGTATCTTCCAGCCTGATATTGTACGATTTCGTCGAAATCTTTGATTTCGGGCTGCAAGCCAAAAACTGCCATGTCACTGCCTTTGTTGACGTATTTACATATGTATTTGATTGCCTTTACGGAGTTACAGTATTCAACGTTTATGTGTGCATTAAATGTTTTTGATAATAATGGGGAATATGGAACAACCCACTGGTTATCTACTTCGATGGTGGTACCGTTGCCATTGTAGGTTCTTCAGTCATTTTACAATTAGAAATTTCTCTTTCAACGGTTTTCTTCCAATTAAAAATTTGTCTTTGAACGATATTCTTAAATACCTGTGTCCTGGTCGTCATTTATATTCCCTGTGTCCCGGTCGTCATTTGTGTCCCGGTATCCAAGTCTGTAATTTCTCTTTGAGTGTCCCGGTCGTTATTTATATTCCCTCTGTCCCGGTCGTCATTCGTGTCCCGGTCTGTAATTTCTCTTTGAGTGTTTTTTCTTTTTAGTATTTTTTAGTTTTTTACATTTTTTCTTTTTTCAGTTTTCTTTTTCTTCTTTATTTTTCAGCTTCACTATGAAATACATATCGCCGAACCTTTGTTTTTTTAACTAAAATCTGGTAGGCATTGATGACCTTATCCAAGTCAAAATCCCAAACCCAATCATCATCGCTATCATTTTCAGTTTTGATATGTTTTGACTCTCGCTGTCCAGGTGGATCTTCATCTAACTGCGCGGTTTTGCGTTCTTTAGCCTCAAGCCTGTTTCCTTGCTGTTCTTTTGATTCCTCGGCACGCTTTCTTTTCTGACTTTCTCTATCAGCAGCAAGTTTTTTGGCATAGACTCTTTGAGCATCTTCATCGGCTTTTGCCATGGTAAGTTCATCAGTCATTGTAAACTTAAACATTAATAGATTTCTACGTGAACATATATGTCTTAAATATCTTTAATGACGTCATCGTCATAGCAAAAATGCTGACAACTAATTTCATGACGTCAGTCAACACAGAAACATGACGTCACCTGATCCACAGACAGACACACAGACAGACAACTTATTTTTATATATATATATATATATATATATATATATATATATATATATATATATATATATATATATATATATATATATATATATGTTTTTAACTACGTAAAACTTGCGAATATACATTCTTCGCTGTCCCATTGTCTGTGCATTAAAATAGATTGTCAGGTTTACCGACTCTTGAACATACAACATATAATTGTCATGGGAGAAACAATCCGTATTCAGATCTATACCTCATGATTATAATGATTGCCCTTGAGCTTTACTGATGGTGATTGCTAATCGAACATTCCCTGTGTCCCCGTCGTCATTTATATATACGCTTGAACATGCAACATATAATTGTCCATGGGAAAAACAATCCGTATTCAGAACTATACCTCATGATGCTAATGATTACCCTTGAGCTTTGTTGCTGGTGATTGCTAATCGAACATTCCCTATGTCCCCGTTGTCATTTATATATCCCCCTGTGCCCCCCGGCGTCCCTGTTGTAGTTGTGTCCCTGTATCCCGGTTGTCATTTATATTCCCTGTGTCCCGGTCGTCATTTGTGTCCCGGTGTCCCAGTCTGTAATTTCTCTTTGAGTGTCCCGGTCGTCATTTATATTCCCTCTCTCCCGGTGTCCTGGTCGTCATTTGTGTCCTGGTCGTCATTTGTGTCCCGGTGTCTCGGTCTGTATATACATTCGTTTTTGAATTGGCATATGATGAAATAAATTTTTCATTTTTTTTTTCTTTTTAGTTTTTTTGGTTTTTACCTTTTTTTAGCTTTTTTCTTTTTTTAGTTTTCTTTTTCTCCTTTATTTTTCATTTTTTTTCCTTTTTTTAGTTTTTTTTTCTTTTTTAGTTTTTAGTTTTTTTTTAGTTTTTTACCTTTTTTAATTTCTTAGTTTTTTTTAGTTTTTTAGCTTTTTTAGTTTTTTTTTTATTAGTTTTTAGTTTTTTTTTCTTTTTAGTTTTTTTTTGTAGTTTTTACCTTTTTTAGTTTTTTTTTAATTTTTTAGTTTTTTAGTTTTTTTTCTTCTTAGTTATTTTCTTTTTAGTTTTTTTTTTTGTATTTTTTACCTTTTTTGTAGTTATACTTCATGATTCTAATGATTGCCCTTGAGGTTTGTTGATGGTGATTGCACCGGGACACAGGGAATATAAATGACGACCGGGACACAGGGACACATCATTAGAATAATGAGGTATAGATCTTAATACTGATTTTTTTTTCCCATGGACAATTATATGTTGCATGTTCAAGAGTCAGTAAACCTGACAATCTATTTATATGCACAGACAATGGGACAGCGAAGCATGTTGTATATTCGCATGTTTTACGTAGTTAAAAACATATATTTATATCTATCTCTATTCACAGGTGGGACACAGGGACACAACTACAATGGCGCGTAACTAATATGGCACGTAACGACTTACGCGCGCCGGGGGGCTTGGGGGGGGCGCGAAGCGCCCCACCAACTAGGTGTTGGGGTGGCGCGAAGCGCCACCCCAACAGCTAGTATATATATATATATATATATATATATATACTAGCTGTTGGGGTGGCGCTTCGTGCCACCCCAAGCCCCCCCGCGCGCGTAAGTCGTTACGCGCCATATTAGTTATGCGCCATTGTAGTTGTGTCCCTGTGTCCCACCTGTGAATATAGATAGATTTATATATGTGTTTCAAACTACGTAAAAATTGCGAATAAACAACATTCTTGGCTTTCCCATTGTCTGTGCATATACAAAGCCGTATGTACTAATAATGACGTCATATGCAAACGCTCTTTTTACAAACAAACAAACATGCATCCACACAATTCGTTTTTATATAGATCGATAGATAGATAGATACAATACAAATTAACTGCGTAAAACTTGCGAATATACAACATTCTTCGCTGTCCAATTGTCGCTGCATATAAATACATTGTCAGGTTTACCGACCCTCGAACATGCAACGTACAATTGTCCTTGGGAAAAACAATCAGTATTAAGATCTATACCACATTTTTCTAATGATTGACCTTGAGCTTTGTTAATGGTGATTGCAAATACTAATCGAATTGGGAATTGCAATCTTTTAAATTGAAAAAGCAGATCCGTTGGAATCATGGGAATGCGAGGAATAAGAACAGCCTCACCCTCATAAGGCCCTGTCAAGATTGTGGCCTCTATTAGGTTTTCCATTGTTTTTTTACGGCAAGTCGCGTGCCATTGCAAAGCTTTTGGAATTTAAAAATTCAGATGGATAATTAACCGCTTCATTTGGTACCAAAACTGTGTCGACTGACTTGTAAAGGACTGCCTGGTCTCGAATCTTGGTCAAAACAATATTGTTGATTTCGTGGACGTCTATATTTTTGGGTGCGAGAATCGCTCTTTCACTTAGCCATTTATTATTTTTATAATTTTTTAGAATATTCGGAAATACTTTTTCAATCACTTCATTTTTGGATTTCACTAAATTACAGAAATCAGCAGGTAGTTGTATACGTCCTGAAATTGAGTCTACTGTTTGACCAGAGTCATCGTTTTGCAATCGGACACGCATATTTGTAGTTAATTTTAATATTTTTACGTGTGCCCATAAATTAGAATTTTTTAGGCAAGCATTCATTCGTCTGCAGGAGTTAAACTACGTAAAAATTGCGAATATACAACATTCTTGGCTTTCCCATTGTCTCTGCATATACAAAGCCGTATGTACTAATAATGACATCATATGCAAACGCTCTTTTTACAAACAAACAAACATGCATACACACAACTCGTTTTTATATAGATAGATAGATAGATAGATAGAATACAAATTAACTGCGTAAAACTGTGAATATACAACATTCTTCGCTGTCCAATTGTCGCTGCATATAAATAGATTGTCAGGTTTACCGACCCTCGAACATGCAACGTACAATTGTCCATGGGAAAAACAATCAGTATTAAGATCTATACCACATTTTTCTAATGATTGACCTTGAGCTTTGTTAATGGTGATTGCAAATGCTAATCGAATTGGGAATTGCAATCTTTAGCCATTTATTATTTTTATAATTTTTTAGAATATTCGGAAATACTTTTTCAATCAATTCATTTTTGGACGTCACTAAATTACAGAAATCAGCAGGTAGTTGTATACGTCCTGAAATTGAGTCTACTGGGAGCTTTCCATTTCCAATTGTCAGCAATTGATCTGAAAATGTTTGACCAGAGTCATCGTTTTGCAATCGGACACGCATATTTGTAGTTAATTTTAATATTTTTACGTTTGCCATAAATTAGAATTTTTCAGGCAAGCATTCATTCGTCTTCAATGGCTCTGGTGGTGCAGCCAATAGAGGAAGTTTAACTTTTCCTGAGGCGCAACACATTCCCATTGTTTCACCATTGAATTTCAAGGCCTTGCAATAGGGACAAATTTTAAACATTGGCCCGATTTGAACACATCTACTCAAGCTATAATCATCGACTGGGTTGTACCTGAATGCCAGGCGATAACTTTCAGGTTGCTCTGATTCCTCGGCACGCTTTCTTTTCTTACTTTCTCTATCAGCAGCAAGCCCGATTTCTTGCTGTTCTTGTGATTCCTCGGCACGCTTTCTTTTCTTACTTTCTCTATCAGCAGCAAGCCTGATTTCTTGCTGTTCTTGTAATTCCTCGGCACGCCTTCTTTTTTCACTTTCTCTTTAAGCAGCAAGTATGCTTCCGCGTTGCTCTGGTAGTTCCTCGGCACGCTTTCTGTTCTTTTTTTCTCTATCAGCCTCAAGCCTGTTTCCTTGCTGTTCTTTTGATTCCTCGGCACGCTTTCTGTTCTTTCTTTCTCTATCAGCCTCAAGCCTGTTTCCTTGCTGTTCTTTTGATTCCTCGGCACGCTTTCTGTTCTTTCTTTCTCTATCAGCCTCAAGCCTGTTTCCTTGCTGTTCTTTTGATTCCTCGGCACGCTTTCTTTTCTGACTTTCTCTATCAGCAGCAAGTTTTTTGGTATAGACTCTTTGAGCATCTTCATCGGCTTTTGCCATGGTAAGTTCATCAGTCATTGTAAACTTAAACATTAATAGATTTCTACGTGAACATATGTCTTAAATATCTTGAATGACGTCACCGTCAAAGCAAAAATGACGACAACTAATTTCATGACGTCAGTCAACACAGAAACATGACGTCACCTGATCCACAGACAGACAGACAACTTATTTTTATATATATAGAAGATATATATATTTATATATATATATATAATATTTTTAAATATATACATATAAAAATAAGTTGTCTGTGTGTTATGTCTGTTATACTATGTCTGTTACGCCAGATTATATCTTATATATATATATATATATATATATATATATATATATATATATATATATATATATATATATAAATATAAGTTGTATGTATTTTTGTGTTGAGGGTTTAAATGTAAAAACTGGGAATTGCATAAATATTTCCAAATATTTTGACAATAGATTAATGTAATTTGAAAACCTTAAAAAGATACTTAAAATTTTCAGGTTTATTATAAATTGTTGAGCTTTAGCACGCTTGGCACGTGGAGATTTCTCCAACAGTCAATGTTATAGAATGTTACCAAAAAGCAAACCAGGCTTGCGGTTCAAAGAGAAAGGGCCAGATTAGGAATGTGCGATTTACGTCAACGAAGGCGTGTCGAGGAACTACCAGAGCAACGTGAAACCAGACTCGCTGCTGAAAGAGAAAGTAAAAAAAGAAGGCGTGTCGAGGAATCACAAGAGCAACGTGAAAACAGGCTTGCGGCTTCAAGAGATAATGCTAGATTAGGAATGTGCAATTTACGTCAACGAAGGCGTGTCGAGGAACTACCAGAGCAACGCGAAACCAGACTTGCTGCTAAAAGAGAAAGTGAAAAAAGAAGGCGTGCCGAGGAATCACAAGAACAGCAAGAAAACAGGCTTGCGGCTGATAGAGAAAGTAAGAAAAGAAAGCGTGCCGAGGAATCACAAGAGCAACCTGAAAATTATCGCCTGGCATTCAGGTACAGCCCAGTCGATGATTATAGTAGATGTGTTCAAATCGGGACTATGTCTAAAATTTTTCCCTATTGCAAGGCCTTGAAATTCAATGGTGAAACAATGGGAATGTGTTGCGCCTCAGGAAAAATTAAACTCCTCTATTGGCTGCACCACCAGAGCCATTGAAGACTTTGCTTACTGGAACTACGTCAGAATCTAAGCGTTTTTTATCACAGATCAGAAAATATAACTCATGTTTCCAAATGACGTCGTTTGGTATTTGTTTATTAATTAGAGTTAAGAAAGTGAGTACCTTTAAATGTACTTCGTTTCTGTAAATGTGCAAATTGTGTTCTTGTCTTGAGAAGGCTTGGTAGCTGCAAAACGGGAGTCAGACCTACTCATGTTAATTTTTCCTCGTTTTGAGTTTGACTCAGTTATTCATTGTAAATGTGTTGCGAGAGCAACACTTTGGTTTTTTCCCGTTTTTTTTCCTATGCCGCCGATGTCGGCTTATTCCTGGAAACTGGTAAGGGTCTAACCTGTGCGATTTTTACGGAAAGTATTAACCTCAGGCCGGATTGATGAATATGGCATTATATTTAGGAAAGCTACACAGAACTCTTGCCTGGGCCAAAAAGGAGGGTTTTTGCTTGTCCCACGAGCCAGAGGCCATTGTGTGCGAAGTCAAGTGGCGTTATGTAGCCTATGTCAGAGGAGTATCTGAAGTTGTGCATCCAAGCTTTCGTTTCATCAAACCATGTTTCTGCTTTCGAGTGGAAAGCTCCGTTCTAGCAGGCAAGCAGACAGGCACCACTTTCAAATTGAATATGGACTAAAATCTATAAATATTAAATATATGCGGCAGTAACCCAGCCCACAGCCAATATATCTTCTTTGAGTGATAAATAGAAAAATTTACAGAAGCAAAAAATACAGAAGCGGTATTTTCCCACGGGTCCGAAAGTGCTGCCGTGATTTCGGCTGGGTTTATCATTTGCTTTTTCGGACTTGGGATTGTGGTAGAGAAA